>NW_009942194.1:22292-27078 GCF_000696875.1 Nestor notabilis | reverse complement strand
CCTGCTGAAGGCAATGGAAGTCTGTGTCATGAAGCAATTCCGCTTGTCATTCCTCAAACTTTGGCGTATGTTGTATCTTGGATAACACTGCATTTTCTTCTTCAATAGGCCATTTACCAGGCAGTAGCCTTCCCCCATCTTCACCCAAGGAACAATCTCTATCCTCTCAATGTGATTACAGTCCATTTCATTCTATAATAGGTTTCTCTTATTATTCCCTCAGGCATGCAAATCAAATTTTACTCAGTACCAAAATCTTTGTTCTACCAAGAATGCTGGCATCGAGTGCAGTGAAAAAATAGCTTTGCTATTGAATTCTGTGTTAATAGAACTCGACTATCTATTTTTTCTGCTTTGAAAGTAAACATCTGTCAAAGTTTATTTGCTCCGTCAGAAAGGCAGGAGTGTCTTAAGGGAAGGCACAAGATAAAAGCAGACTATTCTGTAACTATACCTTCCTCTGTCTAAATGTTTAATTAGATAAGCTGCCACAGAGACAGAGATTACTTTGGCATCCATCTGTCCCATTTATCGATGTTATAAACGCAATGGAAGTCTTGGCAAATTTGATCACAGCAGCCACAGCAGAAGCAGGGAGCTGGTGGCTTCAAACTAAGCCAATTTCAAACAACATTTCAGCCCAGCTGCAAGTGGTTGATCTTGTGCTATTGAAGTTTGGGATGTACCAACTTGAGTGCAAATGTAAGTATAGCATTTGAAGCTATGGCATCTGCCCCTCCTCTGCAGTTATTGCTCTTAAAAATGTGTTTATGCTTGATTTCAGAAGTGGCTAAATAGCTATACATGTCCAGCACAATATTAGTTTGATCGTAGCTATTTTAAAGCAATGGTAATAGAGGTTTCTATTGCAGGCCTTGCTTCATGATGGGCTTGGAAAAAACATGGAAGAGAGGACCTGATTTCCATCACACAGAGCCTGCAAGCTCAGGCAGAGCATAATACATGGAGGAACGAGAAAGCAGAATGAGGCAAATGAGCTTGCAAAAATTACAGATCTATGAGAGTTTTCCCTCTTGATATGTAAGTTTAGCTCAAGACCATAAAGGAGCAGGAATATTCAGACACCGGGCAGGAAAGATTTTGTATTCTAAATAGCAGAGCTGCTCAGTCCTTTGGGCTTTGCTGTACAGAAAGAAAAGTGGTACATTGTACAGATACTGTGTTTTTAAAAATTGCAATCAAAAAATATTTAAGTGTGAAGGCTCCATTACCATTAAAGCTTACAACATTAAAGGTATTTATTTCCATGACACCTCGTAAGGACACTTTATGGGTGGTATTAAGCCCACATCGAGCTCACCCAGTAGACTTGAGCTATGGTATAAAACTTAATAATTCAAGATGGCATTTGTATGGCCAAGTGTAAGAGTAACAGTCAATTCCAAATAAAGAAATCTAAATTTAAATGTTTACCTGAATTTCTAAGATTCCTTTGCCAACACAATCAACGGAGACTTAGTCTGCCCAGATGCAGGCCGAATCATGGAATTATAGAATGATTTGGGTTGGAAAGGACCTTAAGATCATCTAGTTCCAACCCCTCTGCCATGGGCAAGGGCACCTCACACTTAACCATGCCACCCAAGACTCCATCCAACCTGGCCTAGCACACTGCCAGGGATGGAGCATTCACTTCCTTGGGCGACCCATTCCAGTGCCTCACCACCCTCACTGTGAAGAACTTCTTCCTTGTATCTAACCTGAACTTCCCGTGTTTAAGTTTGAACCCATCACCCCTTGTCCTATTGCTACAGTCCCTGATAAGAGTTCCTCCCCAGCATCCTTGTAGGCTCCTTCAGGCACTGGAAGCTGCTCTGAGCTCTCCACGCAGCTTCTCTTCTCCAGGCTGAACAGCCCCAATTTCTAAGCCCGTCTTCATACGGGAGGTGCTCCAGCACAGTAGATTCAGATGTCTGTGAATGATGAGCTGGATCATGTCCTGTGCTTTCACAGCAAAGACCTTATGATATACTCTAAGTGTTCTTGCTGGACTCCATGTTTAGAAAAGCACACTTCACACATAGCCCTGTATAGTATCTAGTAACCCAATGTGGATATCTCAGACACTTGGAGCATTTGAAATGAAGGAGTTTTTTGGATACAATTAATATCCTTCCTTTTTGAAAATGTCAGTAGGATCTAAGCACTTAATATTTATCACTTTAAGTCTAAATCCCAAAGTCAGTTACAGCAATGGTGTGGGAAGAATCCCAGCTATTACATAGTCATTTTACATAGCAGATTTTTCTCCTGCACTGTTCTTTGGACTTATTATTTCTTGCTTTAACACCAGGAGACTCTTCTGGGCTTTGCAAATGTATTAAACGGTGCCTATCAATTGTTGTTAAAAGAGGTAAGAAATTATGAAAAGTTGGGGGGGACATTTCACCCTCAGCAAAGAGAGAAGAGACGTTGAATAATGAGTTATAAGGCGATGAGGTCTCACAATCTTTTCCCAGTTTACCAGTTTTAGATTGCTATTTAATGAGTCTTTCCATAGCATTTTGGAAATCAGATCTTTTATTTTTGGATGCTGTTTCGTTTGTACAGGAAAGTAGAGGAAAATATATAAAACATTGACAATGAAAGAAGAAAGGATGTGATTTCAGATTTGGCTGCAGTCTTGAATTCAGGCCACGAGCATTGTTGAATTTGTTAATGAATCTCATTCAGTTTATGTATTGTATCAAATCCACTCTCGTTTATAGCTTCCACTAGTTTTACTTCAATTATACTTTGGGGCACATTTTGAACCAAGAAGTGGGATGTGCATTTTGTGTGTTATTATTTCTATTTGCTTTACATACCAAAATAGGATGCTGTTGTGTTTCTAGTGTTCCATAATCTTTATCTGTGTGCCTACAGCCACTGCATAGGAATTTTAGAATTATAATCCTTTCTTTGAAATACTCATGGCAGTTGTGTTCCTTCATGCCATTACAGGGCAAAACCACTTATTTTTTAAATCAGAGAGATGGAGAGATTAATGCTTCTGCATCATCTGTTTTTGCAGATGTTACTGAAACACTTTACAAGAGGCAAATGTCATTGTAAATCAATATTTGTAATTGCAGGGCAGAATGATCTGTTTCCAATGGCAGAGGAGAAGCTAAATTCAGACACAATTACAAAACCATAATATAGCAGACAAGCAAACCTGCCCTCTAAAATGAGAATGTTACTTGCCACAGATTCATTTTCTGTATTGGAAGCACACTACTAAAGTATTAGCCTGTGAATTTCTCTTTTCATTCTCTCTGTATAAACAATAGATAAACACACTCTACTACATTCATCATCTTGAACCACATCATCCTCATTTGGACACCAACACTGAACATACACAATACCCCAAAAAGACTTTTTTCATATCTGTGTTCTTGACCTCAATTTCCTCCACCAATTTTATTATTGCAGTATTTGTGCTATTATCCCCTCCCCATCACCTAAGCTCTTGGATATTGTGATTTGAATCACTGGAATTCTACTGCTGGATAAAAAGTAAGTGAGTTCATAAGCTCTAAGCCTTTAACAACACAGAAGATGAACCATAAAATATGCATCACTCACAGGCCCAAGACATTCTGGTTCCAATTACCTGTAGCGGTTGCTATAACAATACCTCTATCGACATGCTCACAGAGCCACATTCTTGGGAGGTACAGAGATTTTTTGTCTGCAAATACTAAGTATTCATAAGCAACATGATCCATAAAAGCAGCAAAACACTTCAGAGCGAACCATCAGGTTCAATGACACGTTAAATGCCAGCCTGAAGTACCAAGAAAATAATATGAATTTTAATGATCTGTTTTCTTGTATTGGCCATGTGAAGATGACGAGATCAACAAGACAAAATACTTGCTTACATCTGGGTCTGCCTGCAAAATGGTCTTTAAAAAGCCTGCTTGGAACAAAGAGATTTTTTCAGCCAGAGAAACTGATTTACCAAAATATTAAGCAATTGTCGGAAAGTTGTGATGAGCTCATTCAGAAGTATTCTGAACTTTAATTTACATGATTCAGAATGAATTTATGCATTTTGATATCAATTACGGCCAATCGCTGCTGTGCTCTCACTGTTGTTGTTGCTCAGGATTTTGTTAATTTGCATAAAAAAGAAAGAAGGAAAAGCTCTGATTTCTGCCTTGATCAGGTCAAAGCAAGCTCAGAACATTTAATTTCAATTTACTTACAGGAGAAGTCAAAGCAATCTTTCCATTTGAAGTGTTTATTAAATGTGACCACTTTGTTTTAATGTCAGGAGAAAGGCTTTACCTCTTTGTAGCAAACACCAACAGTTTAATATGGGTTATTTTTCATTCATGGAATCAATTAGTTATAATTTCTGTAAAATTAATATTAAAACTTTGAGTCAACATATTTAAACTGAATTTTCATTTTTAACTAGCTCTATATGATTTTAACAACAACTTATTCTAAATGTATTAAATACTATATTTTCAACAAATGAAAATATAAGATATCTATACTGTTTCATCATTACTACTGAGACTTTAATGAATTCATTTGCTGAATCAATAAGTAGTTGGGAAAATGAAGTGACAAAATAAAATCCAAGTGAAATAAAACCTAAATGCAACTTTTGAAATTAATTACTTTTAAAACCTGAAAATGAAGACATTCTGCTTAGGAATTTTTAACATACTCTTGTTAATTTGGTGCAGTAAACTGCGCCTCATCTGTTAGAGCTGTTACCAAATTCCTGATCTTTATTAATTCTCACTGGGATGAGAGGTTGGGA
>NW_009942194.1:4008-22261 GCF_000696875.1 Nestor notabilis | reverse complement strand
AAAGAGTCACTCTATTTTTGCACTGCTCCTATGACCTTTCCTTATATTCTCTATAGATATCTCTGGTTAGCAGCTGCTGGAAGCCGATGGTGGGGAAAATGGATCTTCTTTGGTTCTTAATCTGATACGGTGTCTCTCATGGTTTTAAGTTAGCTAGCAGCAACAATCATTGAGATTTAAGAAACTGAGCAATGAAAAGAGATTATTAAAACAAAATAAAATATTATTAGTTCATCTGTGATACTTGTAGCAGACCGAACAGATCATCACACTGTGTCCATGTCTGTGCAGAAAGACTCATTTTCTTTCTAGTGCCCATTCATTCTGAGAGGTAGCACTCTTATGTGGTCAGAGAAACCTATTTAGGGCTGTGTAAGTCAGGTTAGTCTGTTGTGCTGGGTCAGCTCGACATGTGAGAAATCGCTTTGCCTGCTCTTGCATTGCACACAGAGAGCATTCAGAATTGGCGTGTCTGCAGTCATGAATACAGTCATGGCCCGGTTTAAGGCCTTATGGGTACGTCACACAACACAGCTCTTGCCCAAAGAGATAAACCTTCTTTTCCTCTCAAAATGAGGCATGTTGTTTCCTGACCTGTGGTATCCCTGGCTACTCCTAAAACCAGCATCTGTCAGAGAACCTTGAATGAGTCAAAATCACCTATGGAGTGTGTTTACAGCTGCAAGATAGGTCAGCCTCACATGAGCACAGCCTTGAGATCCAACTTATCCTTTACTGGGTTTTGCATTTGTTTTATCCAGCAGAAGCCTCAGGTAGCAGGGGGCAGAAAGCAACAGAAGAGGAGGAACAAGTTCCCCTATAGGAATGGCTGTCTCTCCAGTTTCTTCTTGACAGACTTCCAGATCTCTCCAGAGAGACACTTTTCTGTTTCATTCCCCAAACGTAGCCACCTGATCCACTATTTCTGGCCAAGCAGGTATGTCAGCATACTAACTTCTTAATCCTTCAAAGGACTCTAAACTATGGCACAGAGGGCACATACGGTTGCTTTAGCACTTAGCACCTCTGAAGAAAGTGTCTCTTATTTCTGAGAGAGCTTCTCATGGTGCTCATCACAGGAGCTACGAGCAACCAGCGTCCATCCAGAGCAGGAGCTCCCAGGCAAGTGGTCCTATGGTACCTCAAACATCCAAGGTGCAGAGCAAAACTCAACAGCTGTTTCTCCTGATTTAACACACTCATGGCTTGTGCTTGTCTCACTGGGACCTGCACCTTGATTTTATTTCTTTGCTTATACCCAGTCTTGCAGAAGACTTAATCAAATTCTCTAAGTTCATGCATCTGACTGATCTTATTGATTTCTCTGAACTGCAGGAGAGAAAGAAAAGGGTCAGCTTTGCTTTGTGCTATTCATTCAGAGTGGCTCAGGAATCTGGAGTGCAAAGCCAAGCATGCTTTGCATTTGCAGAATCAAAGTTTTAGATCAGATTCTCCTGGGGAAGGGAGGGCAGAAACTTCAAAGGAGCAATGTAAATACATGTTCCTATGTTAAATGGGTATCGCTGAAAATTCCACTTCCAGCACCCTTATTTTGTGCAGTGCCCCACAAGCTTTGTGGCCTTACTAGCATCACAAATATTCATGGAAGGACACATAAAGCCTCAGGTTTTCTGAACACATTGAGCAGACTTAGGGTTGTTTCCAAGTCAAACACTGCAAGTGCATATTTTGCTTGTACTGATGTAGACACCCTGATCGATTCTCTGCAATTGGAGAGGGTTAGTTGTCTAAGAAGTAAGTTCCCTCCATAGATAATGGCAAAGAAGAGTCAAGACCAGAAAGATGACCAACTACCCTCTTAAGTTACACCAACCATGAGGTGCAGAGAACTTATACTTTCAACTGTTCATGCTTTGCATTAACTCCAAAGTGTGTCTGGACAAGATTTATCTAGATTATAAAATATGCTTTTACACAGATAAAATTAGGCAAGAGAAATCCCACCTTAGTTGACCAGGAGACAGATAACAGGCAGGACAAACCCTATGCCTCTACTGAAAAACAGTCATCCATGGAGAAGATGTTGAGGAGTTACCACATGGGCTCTCAGTGTGCTGTGGCACACTGGCTTCTACACTCTGTGCAGCGATACAGTCACGTTTCCCTTTATTGTATTGTAACACCATCATAACAGAAAAAAGGGACTTTTGCTGAAATACAGATCTCTGAGAGAAATTACAGTAGGGATGTGTGCATCCCCTGGCAGGTAGGCTTAAAACTAATTACCTGTGTGTAAGGAAAACAGATGATTTGCAACACGGTTGCACAAATGTCAGGATCTACATGTCAGGATGCAGCAGTCTAAGGAACTTTTTTGCTTCTATAAATGCCTGTGCCTCTAGGGACTTGTGGACTAGACATAACCAAAGAATTCTTGACTAACCCTGCTGGATTCAGTAATATAGTTCAGTAAAATGGAATTTAACTTGAAATCTGAACAAAGCAGTGTGTGAGAAGGAGGGAATGTTTATTCTGTGTTGGACTGTTGATTAAATACCTTGAAAAACAGGATTTTCCTTTGTCTATCTCACCATAGTGTTATGAGTGAAAAGGCTGTGAAAGCCTGGACATTACCTTCCAGCTGCCCAGAAGGAAATAATCTCATACAAGCTGTACCAGATAAAGTGGAAATCTCTACAAACACACACAAAGATCCTACATTCCTTTAATAAGCTGTAATAGCATTCTTAAATGGGTCAGTTGTCCCAGAAAAGTTCAAGGCTTTCACAACACTTCACACAAAGGTCTCAAGGACTACAAAAATGTGAGTATTTTCACAGCTCTCTTTCTTAAACAGGAAACCCCCCCCCCCCCCATGCCCCAAATTCTCCCCCCAAACCTAGTTGGGATTGGAAAACTAAAGTAATTTTTATATAGACATACACAAGAACATAGTAAAAGAAGAGAGGGGCTCCCCATGCAGTTGGCAACCAGCTGAATGAGGTATTTCTATGTGCTGGTTTATACAGTTATTTAAAATACCTGGAGATATGTACAAATATATATACATAAAACAAATCTTAAAGCAATAGTTATTGGCATAAAAGTCAACTATGTCATTTTAGCTTTAAAATGCAATCTTTTAGAAAAAGAAAAAACAGTTTCTTGGGGAAATTAATTCTCTTTCTGAATGTGTATAATAGAAAAAGACACAATGATTATGGTGGCAGTTTATTCAACCACAGAATGTTTCCTCTGCGGAGGAAAGCCAGAAGCACTTTTCTCAAAGGATAACTTTCGTAGGGGCATAGTCTTATGACTAAATGTGAGAGCAGAAGAGACTGGCATTTTGACCAAACACCACTTTATGTGAGGGTATCCTGCAAGAGGAAGTGTCAGCCACTTCTAGGGAAGAAATGTTCAAATGCAGATAAAAAAAGGTGAAAAACTAACCATTAATCCCATTAGAAAAGCAACACATATTTGTCACCAAATCCCTTTCTCAACAAGTCTATTCAGGAAAGAAGCCAAGAAAGGGGAATCTCTAGAGATGTTAAAAAGACAAAGGGACCATGGAGGGAAGGAGGAAGAGGCTGCTAAGAGTGGGATAGAAAGGTCAATATGAGCTGAGGGATGGAAAAGAGAGGAGTCTGTATGTGTCTGACAAGCTCCTCATTGAGTAGGACTCAGGGAAATCTAGGCACTGGATAGGATAGGAACTGGTTTTAAGAGGAAAACAGATCTGCATCAGCTTTTCCAGAATACAGTGACTCAACTGGAACATATCTGCAAATCCAAAGTGTCCAAAGTTTAGCTTAAACTCCCTAAGATGCAAAGGCAGTATTCCATATCTTTGAATTCTCAGATAATTTGCATGGAAATGTTTCAATATATTTGTGGCACCTAAAGGCAAATTTGTCTTGGGATTTCTATTTCTAAAGTCTCTTTATGTTGCTCATGTATAAGACTTTAAATATTAAAAATAAAAGAATGTCTACATTAAAAATGACATTACATTAGAATTACATTTTGGGAGTACACTTTAATAACTACAGATATTCTGGGAGAATTGCAGTTTCCTAATAAACAAGTATTGAAAATCAAAGGAATGCAGAGGCATAATTAAGCCTAAAATAAACACAGTTTAGAATCAGAATTGTGTAGTTTAGTTATCTCAACAGTCTTAATTCAGCCCTAGGAGAGTACTTTGAAGAAGCCATGTAAAAAATGCAGCGATCCTGCTGCTAAGAAAGTTGTCATCTTTGTTATATATGGACTAATATAATAAGCTTAATCACCCTGTTATGGTCCACATCATGATAGGGGAGAGCAAGGATTTTTAGAGCAAATCCCTGCTATCACTCCCCAAAAGATATAGAAATATAGACCTTTTGTGAAGTGCGTATCCAATATTAAGGATGGGAGTTTTGTTTCTGTTGTTCATATGGCAAACAATGTTATGGCTGTTTGAGTTTGTACATCCCCTTTCATAGACATGTCAAGTTCATCACAGAGACTCCAAGACAGCTCTCTTGCAACCATAAAATGATTTCTGTGTAACGTATATGTACATCAGTGTAATTACAGGCAGTGTTTGCACAAAGAAGCCAGGGTAAGACAACCTGAACTATAATTTCTTAAATGCTGAATGCTTGACTTAGCAGCTCTCTGTTGGCAGAGCAGTTATTCGCAGTTAATTCAGAGCATCGCTGGGAAATAGCATTTTTTCTAAGCAGAGGTTAGGTAGTTATTTCATCATGGGAGTTTTTTTGGTCGATCAATAATTCATCTGGCTTTTAGGCATATGGCATATGTAGTATCATTCCTATAGTCATATTTAGCAGCAAGAATTCAGTTTTACCAGAGTAAAGACTATAGGTTTGTCAGGAAAATAAGTGAAGGGTTGGATGTGGGAACAGAAGTGAAGGAAGAAGAGGATTGAGGTGGGACTGGTTCAGAAGCTTTAAGTTCCTCTCTCACCTTTAAAGGACAATGTTCTTTAAACCAGACAAAATGTCTCTGAAGGTCAGTTTCTCTCCTGTTCACTAAGCATCAGAGAAAGATACTAAATCATTGACCCTGGAGGCTGATTTCTGCCAGAGTATCCACAACTTTAGTGTCAGGAAGTCATCGCCAGGGAGGGAAAATTGCCTAATATTGCTTCAGAGGTTAAGGATTCTGTAGACAACAATGTGGACGCCTCTTCCATGCCTGCCCTGAAACCTGACCTTGGCTCTGAATCTCTTCTATCTCATCTCCTGTCTGTAAATTGAAGTGATGGTACTTCCTTACCTTACAGGCACATAAGGAGGTAAAAGCATTAGGACAGTGCTGTAGGGAAAAACTGTGGTTTGGGCATCTGTATATTTAAATGAAGGAAGTCTGAGCACTTAAACTTGCTCTAGACCTGCAAAATGCTTTTTTTGATCTGAAAATATTATGAATAGGTCTTTCCCTGGGGAAAATATGTGCATGTTTGGTGGCTTTTCTTGGGTAATGCTGGAAAACTGCACTGGAAGTGGCCAGTTTCTTTCAGGAGGTAGAAAAGACTGAACTCTGTGGTGTCCTCTTCTCACTGCCGTATCCTTCAACACATGCTTGAGGCAAATAACACACTGTCTTTGGGATCTGTTTTCACTGGAAGCAATTTCCTAGTGTCTGGAAGTTTTAATCAATTGTAATTACTTTTTTTCCCTTGTGATGTAATACAGACAGGAAGCTCCAAGGCCATTGGGAGAGGAATTCTGGGGTTTCTGGTTCAGAGGGAAGAGCTATGAAGTGTTATGTCTTCTGTGTAACTCTCACAGAACTTGGTGACTGGCAGGTGAAGCTCAGTGGAGGTAAATACAAAGTGACACATGGGAGAGAAATCAATCCAATTCGCAGGTATAACATGAGAGACTCTGAGCTGACCATTACCATTCAGGTGTGAGAGCTTGGGGTTGTGACAGTATGGTGAACACATCAGCTTGATGAACTTCAGCTGTCAAGAAAGCAAGTGAAATGTTAGCAATTATTAGAAAAAGGATAGAGAAAAAGGAAAGAATATTATTGTGCTACTGTAAAAAATCCATATTTTGCCATGCTTAAATGCTATATATAGTTCTGGTATTCCCATCTCGCAAGGTTTATAGAAGGCTGGAAGAAGTTCAGAGAAGCATCTCAGGTGCAATCGATGTCGGAAACTGCTTCTGTGTCAGGTGTGACTAAGCTGAAAAGTTTGGTAGGATAGATTATTTGCAACCTCTTTCAGAAAAAGAACTACAGACATCAAATTAAACTACAGGAAAGGGAACTGAGAAGAAAAAAATTTTTTCTTCACACCACATGTAGTCAATCTGTGGACCTTCTTCTGAAGGATTTAGCAGATGACAAGGTGTCCAGAGAAGGAAGGAAACACTAAACAAATTAATGAAGGACAAAGACATTGAGAATTCATAAATTGTTAGAAATGATGTTGCAAAAAAAAAGAGAAAAGAAAAAACCAGGAAAAATGGTAGAAAATCTCCAATAAATACCTAGAAAAATTATATTAAAAAATAAAAATTGAATTTTTATATTTCTTTCTCAATTGCTCTTACCATTACACCTAGGAATAGTAAGATAGCTTTCATAATGAGTTCATTGACAGGTCACGAATATCTTTAGTCAACAGCTTCTGGGCAAGAAAGCCATCTCTGCTAATACAGAGACACATGTTGCTGCAAGGCTGGTGGTGTAAAGGAGCTGTCTCCTTAGGAGACTGAACCACATGGTTGCAAAATGAGCAGTCATACACCACAGCAGAAATAGAAGTAACAGAAATTAAAGAAATAGGAGCCAAATTGATGAGAAGACAAAACAGCTCTTGTTTGCCATGGATGGTGAAAAGCTTTGTCCTTGGACTTAACACAGTCAGGTGAGTTCTTTAGCAAAGACTAAGTGCAGAATCATGATGGGATTTTGTGGATTTCAGAAGGCTGTTCCCGTGCCTTTGCTGCCACTGCAATGATCTGAGATTACAAACAGATGGAAAGGTAGTCTGCGTAATGACAGGGGAGGTATCCCTAAAAGCACATGTTTCTTAATATGTGACCATGGCTTAAAGAAGAAAACATGTAAGAATTGATGGGCTGCAGCTCTCCAGCTTCTGTCAGAACAGAAAGATCAAAATCACCCTGACAAGAAAAACTAAGGCTAAAATATAAACAGTCTCTTTGGTTTCCTGTAGCCTGGCTCATCTTCGTATCTCTGCATGCGTGACAGGACCAGATTCTCTTCAAGCTCTGAAAGCCCACAAGACCCTCTGGCTGGAGGCCCTGGATGCAATCTCAGTTTCAAGGTGTACCTTGTACAATGCCTTTGATGAGATCAGATATTTGGCAAGTCACTTGAAAAATATCTGAAGGACTGCAGAGAGCATAGCACTCCAGTTCCATCTAAAAATCCTGCTAACACAGGAGCCAGAAGCTGCAGAATTTATGTGAGTTATATTAAACTGGGGTTAAACTAGGCAACTTTTGCTTCTCTGGGCAGTTTCCCATAATCTCCATGTAGGTCCTGTAGAACCACAGCGTGGTCATCTAGACCAGAACAGAAACTCCTGGACATGCTGCACTGAAATCTATTGTGTCCAGTGTGATAGATACAGGACTTAAAAGGAGTGTCTTGTACCTCCACAGTGTCAAGTCTGTGGGAGACTGGCAGTGGTGCATCCCACACCTCTCCATCTGTAATGCTATGACACCATGTGCTTAAGATGACTTTTCCATACAAAAGGCAGGTGCACAGGGTCAGAATGAGTTCCCTCTACTCTCACCACCTCTCTCATTCACCTTTCCTCCCCATGATATACAGAAGAATACAGCAGGCAATGGTTAATAGCAATGGCTCAGGCTATTTCCCAGTGAGTGACCATGCTCCTGACATGACCAAGGCAGAAACTCATGTGTGGGGTTGCTTTTGAAAACCATCAAGTACCCTTTGGGGGCCACAGAACTTTAGGCACAAGCTGTGTTTGGAGCCCTGGGAGGTTCAGTCTCGAGGCAACCATCCCATCCATATACGTGGCTACAACATCCTCCAAACCTTACACTGACTTCTCCTTGGAGCACATTCCCAGTGGCCCCCACACTCACCAGATTAACATCTTGGCATCCACACTCATGATCCACGTGTGAAAAGCTCGTGTTAACAGTGAGGCTTTGAGCTCAAGCCCACAAAGATGATGTCACAATGACCTTGGGGTTGGACATTCACTGTTCTTATTTCCTTCATAAAACATTCTGAGACCAAACAGTGAAAAACAAAGACTAAAACTGCCATTGGAGGGACGAGAGGGCTGATTGTTTTTTGTCTGAAGAGTATTAACTAAAGCAAACCATTATAAGATGACATTCATTTTACAGGTAAAAACACAGACCAGAATAGCTACCTTAAAGACTTTTTGACAGAACAACTCATTATGACCTTATACAGTGTGGAATAACAGCTTTTTCAGTAACAAATCAAAACCTCAGACTGGAACATTTCAGGGAGCAGTACTTCATCAGATGAATGTTGTAAAAGCATAATGGAAAGGGAACAGTCTTTAGAACTAGCACTGTCTTTTAGGAACCTAAGTTCCATATTCTAAAGGAGAAAAGTACTTAGAAGAGTTCAGGAAACTGCTCTGAAAATTAAGTCTTAGTTTCTAAGTCACTTAAGAGGCCTATTGAAAGTATTGACTGAGAGTCTGAGTTGAATCAGTTCAGAGTCTGCCATGTGGAGGGAGAGAACATAATATGTTCCCTTCCTTCTGGAACAGAGAGAAGTCAAATTTGCCCATGTTACTGTGAATACAAAGCTTTCTATACTAGTCCAGTTGTGGATCACGTAAGTACGGCACTGATTTTTACCCTGCACACACCCCACTGCTATCCTTTAACCTCAATCAAGCTACATTTTTACACAAGAATGAGGGGGAAGAAATAGACTATTCCTCTCTGGAATTACTGATTTCTTCAACAGCAGTATCCTGGGAAATAAAATGTAGGATCTTCTGTAATATCAAAGGCAGCAACTAACAAGTGTACTTGTTATTCATTCTGTGATTCTGGAAATTCATCAGGCACAGGGTGAAAAGTGGTCACTGCTATCAAAGTATATTGTCTACTCTGGGAACAGAATTTTGGATGTGAACCAAAACTTTCTTGAGGGAGATACACTTGTTATTCAGACAGTAAAACGTAATGATTAGCACCTGATAAAGCATTAAAGAACCATAAAAATTCTGCTGCCTAGGAGAGATTACTTAGCAGGAGGCTGCCTGCCCTTTGGCAAGCGTGTAGCAGGTAAACTTAATCTCTCAGCTTTCAGTGCAAAAATGGCTTTATACAGTCATTTTGTGGTGCAAAGAACAGCAGAATCACCCAGTCAACTGCAGACATGAACAGACAGATTCTGATTCTGTTTGCACTGAAATACTCCAGATTCTAGGAATTCTTGCCCCATCTATGGGTTGCAAGTACAAAAGAAATTAAGTGCAACTTAAGTAAGATTTAGGTTTGCTTTCATAGCTTGCCAAGCACAGCTTTTTGTAAATTTGCCTGTTTCTTTCAGTATGCTGTGTAATAGAAATGGTTTGTTCCCCCTGCTCGCAATGGCACCATCACTGTGCACCCCAGTGCGCTGCTGTCCATCCTGTATTGCCTGTGGGCTCCTGCCAAGGCCATACCTCTGTTAATCTCACCTGAGCGGATGGTGCATGCCCAGGTCTCATTCCAACATGTATCCAGGAACCCAGCAAATGTGGTACAGTGGAAGAGCCTTGCTGTAAATCCAAACCTATGTGCAGGCTGAAGCCTGTACATGTTTCCTGTGAGGACTGATGTCTAATACAGACTCACTGTGGATACTGCTGAACTGAGCCTGATAGGACATCTAGGCTTCAGCCCTCGGCCTTGCATACACTTATGCTCCTTGAAGTTCCCACTTTAGTCTAAAATGGCAAAGGTTTCATTAGGGACTGGTTATGCAAAATAAAAAGGAATCTTGAGGGATGCTGACCGACCTCATAAACACTCTGCTAAGCATCAGCTGTAGAACCACAAGCAAAGTGAGTGGTTCTACACTCGTTGATGAGTAATGCTGAGTTTCTGGGTTTGCATGTTCAATTTAAGAAATCTTAAAACATCCTAAGGTTACTTGATAATATTTTTCTTTCTTTTTCTTTTGTTCTGAAATAAAGCTTCAGATGAGAATGAAAATGAAGAGCCAGCCCTAGAAAATCTAGATCACTGGTCCTGAACTGAGATTAACATGGAGTTATAGTTTCGTTCAAGCACATACACCCCTGAGTCAATGTGAACCCAAACATAGCACTTGGCAGATGTACACCTGTACAAAGTGAGATCAAGCATCCACCCCCTTGCTCTGCGAAGATGGGTAATTAAGGTAGTGGAATAAGATGGATGATTGAGTTTTAGGGCATGACTCTGCATATATGACAACGGGCAAGAGCAGTAAAGACTTCTCAGGAAATCAAGACTCTGTGCCTGTTATCCCTATCGGTCAATAAAAGTGATAATGAGGACAAAGGCTTGAAGGTTTGGGTTCACCAGAAGCTCAACATGACCTAGCAACGTGCACTTACAGCCTATGAAGGCAGGCTGAGAGAGTTGGGCTTGTTCAGCCTGGAGAAGGCTTTCAATACCTATAGGGGGCCTACAAGGGCATGCGGTGATAGAACAAGGGATAATGGCTATAAACTGAAAGAGGGTACATTCAGGTTAGATATAAGGAAGAAATTCTTCACTGTGAGGGTGATGAGGCACTGGAATAGGTTGCCCAGAGAGACTGTGGATGCTTTATCCCTAGAAGTGTTCAAGGCCAGGCTGGATGGGGCTTTGAGCAACCTGGTCTAGTGGACAGTGTCCCTGCCCATGGCAGGGTTTATAACTAGATGATGTTTAAAGTCCCTTCCAACCCAACCCATTCTATGATGATTCTGTGGTGATGCTACCTTTCATGTGCTCTGTTTGCACAGTAAACCATTCATGACTGTGCAGAGACTGAGTCTCATTATGCATACCTGAGGTAATGGTTTCCAGCCTCCTCTGGGACCTCCAGCAGAGTAGTAATTCAAATAATGCTAAATTGTTTTGTGTGGGGTTCATGATTCAACAACATAAGAGTTTGAGAAGAATCACCTCCATGGAAGCATTAAGTGAGGAGGTCCTGGTACCTCTACATGTTCCAATGGTCCCGTGTTGGTTTGATCAAATGGGCAAGTTTGCCCATGCACGTCACTAATATCTTCTTTAATCCTCATGTTTCCTTGTTGACATTTTGGGTGATTCCATGCTCCTGTAATCTCATTTGGCTAATTTTATGTGGCATGAATATTTGCACACATAAAAAAAGTCATATTTTTGTTGCATGCCAGTTGTATTCTAAACCGCAGGCTAACGTACATGGGTTGAGGAGAATAAAAAGGGATCTCAAATGAAAGAGATGTGATATCCAAACCCAAGATAGTTCCATTATGTTGATTGAGAATAATGGAGAGGAAAGGAGCTGAAACAGCACAGCTGTCAGTAAATAGAGTCTGGATTTAGGTTATGATAACTAAGGCCTGGAGTGCACTTCATGCACATCAGCAGATCATCAGTCTCATGGGTTGGCTTCAGTGGAGATTTTCATATGATTGAAGTTTATCCATTGTTTGCAATGTCTGAAAAGGCTTCTTTGGTCATAGGTGCTGAACATGATTGCATGGAAATGCCTTATTGCCTTACATTGAATGATCTTCCTTATTCTGTATTGGAAATAACCACTCACCAAATGTGGGAAAGGCAGCAGCACAGGATAGTGGCAGGTGAATAAGCTTGTGGCAGTGAAAAAAATGTGATAAATGCAAGAAAAGAAGACTAAATAATGTTTCCGCATCCGAGTTCCTTCTATTGAATTTCTTCTGTTGTTTGGAGGGGCAATAAAGGATAATACAGCTTTGTATAAGTGAGTCATAATGGTCCATTTGGTTTCAAAGACATTGCTTTGTATCTATAGAATTTCATTTGCTGTTATAGGAGTGGCCTGAATGTGAAAGTGCTAATCCACCTTTGAGAAGGCTTTAAGTAAATATCAAGCAGTTCAGAACCCAATAAGAAGGGAGAAAAGCAAACAAGTTTAGAAGAATACTTGTAGGTTCAAAGGTTGCTGAAGGCCAGAAAATAATCAAGAATGGTGGGGAAAGACCCCTAAAGGAGAACTACTAGATACCAAAGAAAGTAAGTCTTATGGTGGTACACCTGTGCATTGAATCCCAAGAAATGATATGTATTTAGAAAATGACTGTCAAGTGTACTTTAATATATATTTCAAAGTCTGGGATTTTGGGCTTTTGGATTTGGGGGAGGAGGGCATTGTTATTTGCTTTCTTGGTTTTATTTTAGCAACTTGATACAGTTCACTAATGACATGGACCTACTTCTCTATCCAGTAATATCCTAGGAGCAAACACCTATATCGCTAATCACTCTGGGCAATATGTATTCCATATTCTCACTCTCTGTTTGCTTAATTCAGTGATATATGTCTTGTTTCTGCTGAACGTAAGCAAGGAAAATTCAGAGATGTAATTCTGTGACTTTATAACCTGATAAACTTCATACATCACGTGTCCATAAGAGCCCTCAAACTTCATCCAAAGTAAATGTGCATGTGGTCCAAGGGTGGGCCTGCGGGCCAGAGGTTCTTGTGCTGCAGTTCTAGCTCTTCACATGGTTCCCTCCGTGGCTTTGGGTGAGTCACAAAAAGTGCTTACATTCCCACTTGCACATGGGGAAATTTATTACCTTACTGTTTTGTAGATTGTCTCTGGTTACCCGATTAGTAACTGTGCCTTAGGTACTTTACTTGATGTTCTGTATCAGAATTAAATAGTTGTGGATACAGTACAATCCTGATCAATAAAATCTATTTGCTCTCAAAGCTGATTTTGTCTTCTTGTTAATTATAATTATTAATTATTTTCTATTACATTTATTTTTGTATCTAACCAATTGACAGTTCTTAAAGATTAACTGGGACCCTTTTTCCAGGACCTGTAGTTCTCAAGTTTGAACTCTCATTTTAGAGACGTATTTGAAGCAGGAATATATTGACATTTTACCTTTCGAATCAAATGAACACTTGTTAAACTGTTCTCTTCTCATTTTTCAGTTCATGGTGTAGTGTGTGGAGAGGAGACACATAAGGAGACTGAGCACAAGGAACATACACTCTGTTCATCTCCAATTCTCCTGTAAACTTTATGGATGGCCTAGGGACATAAGTATGTTTTTAAAGCTGAGCCAGCATTGCAGGTGCAGTCAGATCAGAAACATACTGGATGCCTTATAAATCAGGCACAGAAATAGTTTTAGAGAAGTATATATCAACCAGCATGGGGATATGACTGCATGCACATAGAGTTCCCACTCCATATAAATCAATTGTACTGCAGTTTGCGTATCTGTCCACTTCTGTGCTTATTTGTCATTGAGGCATTGAAGGGTCTGATGGTTGTCACTGAGATAAATCAAAAGCCACACTGTAACTCTTGTGGTGCAGTTTTTTCCACCACTGCCTCTAAAGTTAGATATAATCAATACTGAATTTCCAAGTTTATTGACAGCACCAGGGGTTAGGGAAGCAATGGTGTATTTTTTATGTTTTCTGGTATTTTCCAGCTGGTTTTAATATGTGCATCTCTGGAAGGGCTCTGTATGAGTCATCAGTTCAGCACACAATGCTTACTTCTCATTGTTAACCTCATAATTCACCTTAGCAGTGCCTGCTGCACTATTCAAATCAAGGCAATACTAACAAATCCATTAGGAGACATTGTAATACACTGCTACGGGAAGATATGGGTTTGGAATTATATTTATTTTACTCAGGTCGTCATCCTCTTCCATTTGGAGAGATGATTATGCTTATTAGGGCAATCACTTGACAACCACTGCCACAGTGAAGGAAGAGGATAGGCAATATTTGTCAGGGCCTTTAGGCAGCAGAGACAGGACAAATGCCTTAGATCAGTCTTGTCCATTTCATCAGGTGGGAGGGTGGAAGCTGTAAATGACACTTTCATTTTGTGTTTCCGAACTCTTTCCAGAAGCATTCTCAAACAGTACGTCTTCTCCTTTATGCATGGAGCATGGGGGAAGCTGAGCATGAAACTACTCTCCTCTAGGACAGGGCAGTGACAGATAGTGAATCATAGAAATGTCTCATTTAGAAGGGAAGATTATCTGTTTGAACCTTCTAAGCAGGTTGAGTTATTCAGGGCAGTGTTATGCCAGGTCTTGAATGTTTCCCCCACTTCTCTGGACAGTGTATTCCAATGCTCATGTGCTCTCTCAGTGAAATATTTTTTTCTTATACCCAAACAAAATTTACCCTTAAGCAACTGGTGTCCACCACCTCTTGTCCTGTCACCGTGCAACCCTGTGTAGAGAGCACCTCCACGTATTTCTAACTGTCTCCTAGGTGTTGGAAGACCATGGTTAGATCCTGGTTAGATCCTCCTGAGCCTTTCCTTTTCTACGCTTAGCAAAACCCATTTCCTTTGTTTTCTTTTAGCAAAACCAGCCTTTTTTTTTCAGCCTTTCTTCAGTTGGCAGCTTCTTCCAGCCATTGTCTTGTTGGCCCTCCACTGGACCACCTCTAGTTCTTCAAAGTTTCTCTTGAACTGAGAGGACCAAGTCTGGCCTAACACCTACTGGTTAGAGTGGGATGATCTCTTCCCTTGATCTACTGGCTACAGCCTTGTAGGTGCGACCCAGGGCCTCCTTCTCTTTTGTTGCTGCAAGAGCACATTACTCCTTCATGTTTATCTTGCTGCCTGCCCATAGCCCATGTCCTTTTCTGCAGAAAATTGAAGGGTCTTTGTGGGCAAAACCAGTATAAGAGCTACTTGATGAACATTAGTGGTCACAGTGCTGTTGCCAGTGACTCAGTGCTCCTCAGAATGTAACATCTAGGACTTCAGATGGGACCTTTTAATGTGAATGTTGCTGCACTGCACAATTATAAACTGAAAGAAGATCCTTGTGGTGGTAAAACCAAACCCTCAAACACTAAGCAGCAGTGAACTACCCATACAAGCACAGTTCTGTCCCTGCCTGGGTCCATTTTCTCCATGCCTAAGGCAGGGATACTTGTGTGTAAAAATTAGACTGTGGACATATAATTAAAGACTAAGCACATTATGTATGCCATGTCAGGCATTCAACTAACATTTGTGCTGCCTAATACTTGGCCTTCTTTTTACATTCCTCTAAGCTGCTGGGTACTGGTGTAATGTTGTGACAATATGTTTCAGGTTAATTATGTATTACTCGGGTTTTCTTTCTAAGCTTTGAATCATTGCCTTTTAGCTTAATTGAAAGTCTCCTTGTTGTATGACTGACCTTTTTACTATTCATTGCTTTATAAAAGCTCCCCACTGTCTGAACCCATCCACACTAAGTGGGTTGAGTCTTTCAGATCTCTGTATCCAGAACCTCTACTTCAAGGTTTTTCACATTGGCAGATGTTTGATTGCATGCCTGACTCTCTTTTTATTGCATCTTCTGTATTACTTCCTGCACTGTTTCCCATACAGTGAAACACCATCTTTGCTTTCCTTTCTGTAGTCAAGCTTCTTGCAATTATCAGCTGTACACAGTGACATTACTCACTTCCTCTTAAGTGTTTAAAATGAATTTAAATGTTATCATTTAGAATAGCATTTAATAGCTATTAAGTGGATGGGTATTTCAATATAGGTCAACTCTCACTCTTTGCATTTCTTTTTGAGAGAAAAGGACTTTGACTTTCACTCCCAGGGCTGGTTTTGAATGACTGAGGAAGCAGTGCTTCCCCACTGCAATTGAGAGGACATTTTGATGGCTATGAAGTGATGGTGAAACAGGAAAAGAAAGAACACCATGTTGGCAATAAAAATGACATTCACTATTTCTCCTTGTCACAGGTGTCAGCTTCCAATTCAGACCAGAGGTAGAACTAGGAAACAGATTTAGTCTTAGGAACAACATTGTTGTTCACCCCATAGCTTTTCACAAGGCTTTTTTTCAATGTTCTTGCCAATACTAAGGGCACCCACAATTCTATGTATGTCCCAAGCTGTGTTGCTAAGGGATAGACTGTAGACACACGCTGTGATCTGCCTACAAGTAAAGATTATGATGCTAATTTTGTGTAGTTATTAGCACATTGCTGATATAAAATTGCAATGCAATTTTGGTCATAAAAATATAATCTGTATTCTAATCCCAAATAAAGGGTTTAGGATTGCTGATCTTAGTGTACTATGGAATTGTAATAATGAAACACTGTAAGATGCTGTTGAGAATTCAAGAGCTGTGCTTGTAATTTCAGGAGATAATTAGTTCTCTGATAAAATCTTCCATGTAAGAGACTTTGTATGTTTTTGTATTGGTTTCCTGTACAGACAAATGGTTTTCATTTCATTTTCTAATTACAGAACAATGCGACTTGCAATATAGTTGTGTTTTGCCCTATAGTTGATACATATCATGCTCCCATATGATTCATAGTTAAATAACTCAGGTGTAGGGTTAATAATAACAAAGGTGAGTTAGTGAAAAGAAATACCTAGACAGCTTCAGAGAGGTGTGTTTTTTAGATTCAGTCAGACAAATACGGTCTGGAAGCCTTTGGAAGTTAAGGACTACCTTGAAAAAGGAAACAATGCCAGCAAACGATTCTGTGATCTCACAAAGCTTTTCACGTGGGAAGGCAACCAGAAGTTGCAACAGGTTCATTCACACACAAATAGAGCAGCTGAAGCTAAAGAGTGCAGCAGATGGCAAAATATTACCCATCAGTTGTTGTTATTGTCATATTTGTGTAGCCCCTGGGGTCTGAAACTCAGATGAGCAAGAACTCTTTGCCACCATCTACTGATGAACTGGGGGAAGAGACGTAGTTAATTTTCACAGATAATGTTCATGACAGGATGGATAGTTTTGAAGTTTTCCATAACACTCATTCAAGGAGAGGATTAAAAGGAAAACAAACTTTCATTATTTTCACAGCACTTCTAAGAAGCAATGAATGAGCACTTTTGTCATTGGATTACATAGGACAGGAATGCTGGCATGGGGGGAAAAATTAATAAAAGAGCTTGATTTTCAGCCTTTTCCTTCCATTTCATAATGAATTGAACTCCTCAAAACGAGACTGGAGAATTAAGCTGTCCTGGATGTGGAGATTCAATAAAGAGATGAAAAAATGTATTTATTCAGTGCCAATGGAGCTTTAATTACTGTAGAAGAAGGAAAAACCTGGACAACCTTGGTCAACATGTCAAGGGATGGCAGGATGGCTGCTTAGGGTGCACCTTTCTTCTCCTGCCAGATTCAATCCTACCTGAGTGTTCTCAGACATCACCAGGGAAAGTATGTCCTGTTGAGATCACCTGGTGAAATTGCCTTATTTCCTTAGGTTTGTGGGGAGTGTCTTAAGCACACGTTTCTTTAGTGGAATCCTGTTATTGAATTTGGTATCTGGATTTCTTGATGTCTGCAATTTAACACAGAAAAGAAGTCACTTTATATATATGTCATCACTCTTTCTGAGATGCCCAGTATACAATACTGGATAGTAGATTGTGGAGACAGTCTTAGAGGAAAGAGAAACTCATCTGTGTCTTGCAATAACTAGGCAAGCAGGTCTTGGAAATGTGCCTCTCTTTGTATGAAGGTACAAGGTGCCACTTTTCAGGGGCAAAAATCAGGAGGTAGATTTTAGGAGCAAGGACAAGGTCTCTAAATAGTCTCTCATAAATAGACATTTATGTGTCATTTATGTGCTACAAGCCATCCAGCTGCATGTAAACACTAGTTACCTATGGCTGGAGCTGAATAAACGTAGCCTATCTCTCCATATGGCTTCTTGACAGCTTGAAATGAAAACTTGCCTGCCTGCCAAAGGCAGAGAAGAGAGGAAGCAAGGCAACTTCAATGCAAACAGCAGGGGATAATGTGTGTTAGAGTGAAATAGAGCTCTTTTGCTACTTCTAATTTTTCCTACCACTCTTTCGTGTAGTGTCCTTGAGAAAAAAATCACAAAATAAGGAATATGCTTTTTTACTTTGGGAATGCACTTGATTTTAGTATAGAGGCCTTGAAGGACTGGCTTCTGTCTGCCTCTTTCTTTGTCCCTTCAGCAAAGACCAGCAATCAGGAGAACAATGCTAAAGCCTAAGGGGCTCCAGGCTCCATCAGAAATGGATGTTTAGATTATAAATGCAAAGAGAATT
>NW_009942194.1:372-3977 GCF_000696875.1 Nestor notabilis | reverse complement strand
AGCAGGAATCTCAGCTTCCCCAAACACATCCCACTGAAATCCAGGAGGCACTCTGCACATTATGTTTTCATCTCACCACACTCTGCCTTTTCTCTTGCATTGAATTGATGCAGAAATAAAACTAGCCCTGATTCATTCTTGCTTACCTAATGTGAATTTCTCTCACTTTTGGCTGCTTTACAACAGAGGTGTCTGTAAACACATCTAACTCTCATTCCGGTTGTATAAAAACATGCTGCCCACAGTTCTGCTCTCTGCATCCTCAGCTTCTAGCTGCGAGCACAGGATTAAGATGGACAGGTTTAGCTGTCTTACCTTCCTTTAGCATTTCAGCAGTTGTTTTATTTCCAACGAGTGGAAACTTCTTAGCAGTAATTCAAGAATCTTGAAGTCTGAAAGAGGTCCAAAAGGGCAAATAGTGAAAGAAAAGTCATTAAGAGAGATTTTTCAACCTCAGCATTTTAGTTCAGATGGCATTAAGTTGTGGAAGAAAACTGGGAGAAGCTTGTGGTTTTATTTACTTTAGCTTGTTCCATCCCTTATTGATTGAAATTTGATGGCCCTTGAAAACATTCTGCCCCTCCAAACTCCAAGCTTTTACGGAAAATAAAACACAAAACCCAGACTGTGTGAACCATTATTCGACATCTGAATGAGATTTCCACCTACCTCCCTGCACCTGCTGGAGCTCAGTCTGTCTCAGTCCCCCAGTTCACTTTTCGCTTTGCCAAAAAGTGAGCTAATGTCTTTTGGTGTTCCAAGGCAGGAAAAGTGAGCCAACTCAGCATGTCCGAATTATCTGACGATCACACTTCATTTTTTGCTGCCCTCAGCTACATTGCCTGTCTCCATGAAGAAAATGCAGGATAACAAAAATGCTTTTCATGTCAAGCAGGGGATACTGAATCAACGTGCTAACAATCCTGAACTGTACAGACTAATGATTTGGAATAAGAACTAATCCTCATGTCCAAACTTTCCTGTCTTAACCCTACAGCAAGGAGATTTATAGGTTGGATTTGGGCTGGTTTAGCCCCGTGTTACAGGGAGGAGTATACTGAACAATATCCTCATCCCATGAGAACTGGTGTGTCATGTGTTCTTGACCTGAAGATAAGTTATGAACTTACATAGAACTGTAGAGTCATAGAATGGTTTGGGTTGGAAAGGACCTTAAGATCATGTTGTTCCAACCCTTCTGCCATGGGCAAGGGTGACTCACACTAGACCATGTCGCCTGAGGCTCTGTCCAACCTGGCCTTGAACACTGCCAGGGATGGATCATACTTACCCCAATGATTCAGACTTCTCAGACTTTTGGACTTTCTTTGCTGATTAGATGTCCATTAGAACTTGCTGACAGCCAAAACTAAGCAGCTGAAAATATTCCTATAATATATTAATCAATTTAATTTAGCATGGTCTCTTTGTATGTCATAATGAGTTCCTAAAAGCTTTTCTTGGTGGCAGAGATATCTCAGAGGCGATACTAACTGTACAGAGGCAAGGAGGGCATTTCTAATTAACAGAACTTGCTAAATGCCATTTCCCTAACTCAGCACTCCCATGGTCAGTACAGAGAAAAAGTACTTAGAATTCCTAGTATCCTTATTACCTTTTTCTTTTCTCATTACTTTCTACCTTACCTATTTATTTGTTTTCCCCAAAAATGGTACACATAATGACCCTGGTTTTCCTTAAAACCTAAAATGTAGCAAATTATAACAATGGTAAGAATATTTTATAGCTTCCCACTTTTATTACCACTAAATGCATCATTAAGTGTAAATTGATATCAGCAGAGAGTACATTAATTGTGAGAGATTTTCTGCTGATACCACACTGCTTTCAGGGTGACTGCAGTATCACTTCCCCAGAAGAGCCTGACTAACACTTGTGGGTTGGCCCAATAGCATGAGGATCCAAGAGCCCTTAGAGTCCTAAAGTGCAGTGGGATTTTATCTGGAAAGCTCATTAAATCAAGTTTAGCAGCTCTGCCCCAGCAATTTCTCTTCTCACACCTACACAGGCTCTTTCATATTACTCAAATTCCTGTTTCTGTGGGTTTGGACATTCCATCTCCTAGATTCTTCTGCAGAGTGTTATTTTGCTTTCTTCATAGGTTGTTGTGATGGACTACACGAAGACTTGACCACCAGCACATCCTCTCCCAGCATAGGTGGTGGCAGTATAGACATACCTAAGCTAGCTTTCAGCCAGTATGTTCTAGCACTACAAGCACTGGATCTTTTGGAATAAAAGACATGCTGCAGCCTATCCCAGCCCCATCCCACACTCCTGTGGAGCCCCAGGACTCCTGGGGCCAGCTAGGGTCGTGATGTGCATGACAGAGAAAGGCTGCTGGACCATGACCTGTTAAATCCCACATTTGGCAGAAAAAGGCCCCTTCAGAGGCAGAAGAGAAACTAAAGGAGCAGTGATACATACTTGCAGTAGCAAAATACTTGCTTTTTAGGAGACTTTAAAGTTGCAGCTAACATCACAGAATAACCCTGGTATATTTTCTCAACCTGACCCCTCTCAGTGAAGTCTGAAGTGGATCTTTCTTTATACATGAAATCAAGCAGGTTCCTAGTCAGGCTGAGACACAAAGGTATATCATTCACCCCCTCATCACTGTCTCTAGTAGAAGCCTGTTACCATGACTTGGCTGCTGACTGCTGATGTCCCAGGGTACTAGGACATCCAGCCTAAGTCATGCCTTGCCTAGAAAGGTTGGACCAGATGATCCCTGAGCTCCCTTGAGGTCCCTTCAAAGCTGATTCTATGATTGATGGTAAGGACAGACTAGCTGCAGCCAGATTGTTTTTAGAGCAAACTCTGTCAGAAACCCTTTGTGTTGTCAACACTGTAAAAGAGATGACTCAAGCACCAGGAGGAGATATACTTCGCTTATTTACTAAGGTAAATAAGTGCAATTTGAACTCAGTCCATTTTCTGGCTTTAGTTTAAAGATCATGCTCAGGTTATGCCCTTGTTCAATATTGTATCCAGCAACAAATAATAAAGGGAGCTGGCAAGCCCTCCTCGAAGTCAACTCTAACGTTTTCTGTGATCATGCACTGAACCCTGCACTCGTGTTTTCCTTTTGATAGTGGACTTTCACTGCTCAGAGTGACATTTGGAATCATTCAGTCCACCAGGTCTGGAGCAGTAGTGCTCAAGCTAAAAAGCAATTATGTTGTTGTCCAGACAACAAACACCACATCACTGCACAACACTTTCATCTCTCCAGGAATAACAACACAGCTTGAAGACCTTCAGTTTTGTCTTGTGAGAGCTGACTTGTCTGAGCTGATGGCTTTTGACTGGGAGCATCAATGCACATGCGCGTACATGTCCTTTTGCAATTCCCTAAAATAGGATAGATATTTAGGAAGTTAATAAAGTATCTCCTGAAACAGTAAACAGTTCTGTGTTTTCTTTCAGGCTAGGTTTCTATAGTGAACATAGAATCATAGAATCATAGAATAGTTAGGGTTGGAAAGGACCTTAAGATCATCTAGTTCCAACCCCCCTGACATGAGCAGGGACACCACACCAGGTTCTGTCCAACCTGGCCTCCAACCTCCAGGGTTGGAGCA
>NW_009942194.1:0-288 GCF_000696875.1 Nestor notabilis | reverse complement strand
AATTTTAACTCCATTCCCCCTTGTCCTACCACTAGAGTCCCTAATGAAGAGAAGCTCCCTTTCGTTGCTCTGCCAGTGGCAGTTGGCACTCCCTGAATAGACCTTCACTTCCCTGGGTTGAACACATACCATGATAATACCTTAATTTCTCTAAATTTTAGGTTGGTATGATCTATATAAGTTTTAAACATGCACAAATTAAACTCCTTCTAAAGAGGTTTCTACAGAAATTAACTAAACTAGTAATAGGCACCTGGAATGTTACTTATATAATGTATATATGTATAT
>NW_009942193.1:142501-150265 GCF_000696875.1 Nestor notabilis | reverse complement strand
GGCTCGGCCTCCGCGCCGTCTGAAGGAGCTGGGCGGTGGTCGCGCACTGCTTCCGTTGGTGGCCTCCCTTAAGCGTTCGCTCGCCAGCAGGGCTCCCTTCGGGCGTGTGGGTGCCAACCGAGCCTTACAAGTGGCTTCGGAGAGGCTTCCCAATGAGCTCTTGGAGGCCGCAGGACGTGCAGAGCAGAAGCAGATTTAGGGGCCGTTGCTGCAACAGTCCAGATATATCAACATGTTGCTCTGGGAGATAACATAAAGAACCAGACATAAGTAAGTCCCCAGGGCAATCCAGATCTACCAGTTTCTTCCTTCTAGCAGATTAAGAACACACGAGGTACATGGTATTTCATATTCGCAGGTGGACATGTACTCCACAAATGTGCCTGGCGACATTTTTAAAGCCTCTTACTTATTTTATTTCTCATTTATGGTGTTGGCAGTATCATGACTGTTCCAGTGTTCAATGACAAGATTATACGCAAAAGTACTTCTTAGTTGTTTCAAACCTGTTCACTCAAAGCTCTCTTGAACCTCTGCTACTTCTGCTGTTTTGACAATAGTGAAGAAAAATGGTTCTCTGCTTACCTTTGCATTATTTCACAGATTTTGGGTTGTATCATCTTAACTGATTTTTCAAGCTGAAGGATCCAAGTCAGTTCTTAGATGGGAAGTGCTCTATGCTGCTCGACATGAGCAGCATTTCTAGTCTTGATGTGAGCATTTCTGGCCTTCCTGGTGCTCTTCTAGAAAACACCTGACATCACTTCTTATTTTAAACATCACCAACTCACTGACATTTTCAGAGAACTGAACTACCCACCTTAAGTCCTACAGGTCTATCCTGAATCATGTTTCTGTAGCTAATAATTATGATTTCAGTTAGTGTCTTAGATAGTATTTTTAATATTTCCATAAAATTATGTCTGTATTAGAAAAAATGTGCATTTACCTTACTCTTGGGACAACCTGGCAATGGTTAAGTATCCACCTTTAAAACAGAGTATTCCTATAACCTTTCACACATCTAGTTTGTCCTCACCTGACAGCAGAAAGCTCGATAAGAAAAACTATCCTTTTAAAACTTTACAAAGATTTTTCTCCCTATTTCGTGTCTGACGTTGAGAGAAGATGTCCCAGAGGTTTGTTTTCAGGCAGTTTTCTTACTATTGGTTCTTAATGAACTCCTTCCTTTAAACATAAAATATTGGTGAGGGCAAGGTGTGAGTGTTAGGAGGTTCTGATGTGAATTCTGCTTGTAAAATCACTGTACCATGAGTGATTTTGAGGGAGCTAGGAAGCATTTTGCAGAAATGCTTTTGACAAATACTAAGTGAGAAGCTGCACAGGTCCCTTCAGAGTCTCTTTTTCTATCAATTCATTTTGATCATCCTGAATGAAAGAACCTGTAATATATTGCTATTTTGCTATGTACAGCAATTAAGTAGAACTGGGCAGTGAAGGAAAATTAAGACAGAGCTAACATGGATGCAAGCATTAGAAACATGAAAGAGGAATGGTAATCTTGTAACTAACATTCAAATACCATTTACTAGAAGTATATATTCTAATATTAGAAGGAGAAGCTTATGGGCAACAATGGGAAAAGAAATACTTTTCTCATGTAGAAGAATAGATTTCATGATATTCTGATGTTAAAGCAAAAAAGATAAGGAGAAAGAACAGGAAATTGGTAGAGAATTTTAGTAATGATTGTAGAAATGTTCATTATTGTTTCCTCTGCATAATTCATCCCATATTATCAGGACATTTTACAAACAAGAATAAATCCTCTGAGATAGATAGTTTTTTTTCCAGTAAATAAATATACATTGTAATACTCAGAGTGTGATTTATCACCTGTGTATAACATTGTTTGTAATATAATATACAGCAAAATTGAGATTTAACTTTCTCCATAAATCTGTATAGCACATTTTAAATTTGTAATTGTAAATGTTTACATCAGTAATCTAATTTTACAAGCTATGCTTATCCAGTCAGTGAATGGAAATTTACCCCGAGACTTATTCAAAGTGACGTGACTCTCAGACAGGAGGTATGCACTATGGAGGATTCGTTTGCTGTGGAGCTTTGAAAACCTTGGCTTTCATTCAGAAACAATTCATACATTATTCACCTGCCTTTAAAAAATTCACCCATGTCCACAGGAATGGAGTTGCCAGCAGATGGCAAGTTTCCTTCCACTCATTCCTGTGCACAAACTGAAATAATGTCTTTCTTCTGACTTCCAAAGAGCAAAATCATGCACTGTTTCACTTCTGTCTGGCTACCGTGGGTTAGTGGTAGTCCGCTATGTTCTCCCACTCCCAGAGAAGGGAGCCCAGTGCAAGACAGTGACTGTGAATAAATTACGTGATCAATGTTTTTGTAGAACACGGGACTGGGAAGCTGTAGGTAGTCCGAAGATGTAATTACATTTCAGATTCTGGTCTCCAAGAGGCTGTACCCCATCCTTACTTCTTGTGCTGGTCACAGATTTTTTGTTTCTCTTTTCCCTTCTCTCAAGGACATCCAAATAAAATTTTTCATAAGAGGGAAATTTACCCCTAGTAGCAATTGGAAGTTTGAAGTTCTGTTACCTTGAGGGAATCCTGGGAAGTGCTGAAACACGAGAAGGGCTAATCTGTGTCTAAGATAGCAATGCTTATAGTGCATTGTAGGAAGGGTAAAAAACCCCCAAACTAACGATAAAACACATCAGTCCACCTCTTTGCTTTTTCTCCTCCAAATATCTGAGCATTTTTATTATCCGGTCTTACTTCTTAGAGAAGGCTTGCTTCTACTGAGGTGCTTGGGCACAGAGGATCTTGACTCTGTATAGGTCTCTCTCAAATGCAACTATTCCAAGCCATAAACCTGTCTGTGTGCCTCAACCACTGATCATCACATCGAACCCTGTTCCTTGGACTGCCTGCCAGCAAATCTAGCCCCTGATACTCTTGGAGGCATGATCAAAATGAAACTGCCACAAGACAAAGAGCATGATTTTTTAGCAATAAGCATTTGAAAGGTAGGACAACAGAAGATAATACAGGTTATTTTCTCTGAAACTGGCAAGAAAAGCCAAAACTTGAAAGAGATCAGCAACAAGATAGATAAGGCAGATTGTCCCAGATAGGGCCAAAGGAATGGCAAAAGTGGCAGCTTGTGTTGGTTAACAGAGTCTCCAGTGAGGGAAAACAGGCAAAGCCACATGAAACTGGCCATTGTCTGTACTCCAGTGATCATACAGTTCAGTGGGAATAGGCTGCTATTGCTCTACAGAACAGCACTCTACCTGCCAAAATCAAGAGGTGTAGGCTATGTCAAAAATACACACCATCTGATTACTTTGCTCTTCACCAAGCCTATGTATTTCATTGCATTTTTTGTTGATACGAACATGTCTTAGTCTCTTGGAGTAATTTTTAACCTAAATTGTTTCCTCCAGAGCACTCCCCCCAACAGCTGTTACCTTTAGAAGTCATTTTCTCTTGAAGCCCAGAGATGTAACTGGATGATTTATTTATCCTTATAAATATTTTCTGCTTCACTGGAATTGTTTAGGAACCCTTATTTTACACTACTACATAGAGTGGTAAACCGATCTATGTATATATATACTGGCTTACTGGTATACATTGCTCATCAGCCACGTGAGATTTGAGCTGAAACAAGCTTTTGCACCAGAATAAACCAGAGCTTTCTCTGGATGAGGTTGGCCTTCAGCATTTTTATCTTTGTTTTATAGCTCTTCTCAAATAGTCCCACCCAGGAGATGCAATAATATTAAAGGAGAAATGAGGTTTCTCTAGTCTTGTTTCCTGCCTGACAATTTATGCTAGTCAGCATACCTATTGTTACCTGGATCTCAGAAATACAACCGTGGCATATCAGTTCTTTCTTATTGTTCCAATGTCTGATCCATCCAGTGTAACAATTTCTGAAGTCTTATGCTTAAAATTACTTTTCCATCTGTCACAATATGCTTATGCATCTCACAACCCAATGCTATGTAAATGATCCTGCTACTGTATCCCAGTAAGGGCATGAAAAATGGAGAAATGCAAAAAAAGAGAAAACCCTGAAATATCACTGTAAAATGATTCCTGACTGAGAAATGATAATTCATCTGGGTAATTTCTTCAGAAACATTAAACCCTCTTTGGTAGCTGTATAACAAGAGGCATATCCCTGTCAGAAATTATAAATCAATCAATAAATAAATACTAATTTGAATCAGTGTGAAGTCCTGCAGGCAGAGAACAAAAGAAAGCTTTAATGGAAGGAAGCCCACTGAAGTAACTTACAGGAGCTGCTTACTGGAGCCAAAAAACCTCAGGGTGAATAATCATTCTTTGACATGAGTTCCTGCCACTAAGCACTTCACCTTTTAATGTAATTCATTAGAGGCAGAAATTATTTGCTACTTAGGAGATTAACAAAACCCACTGTGATATATATATAATCCAGCAAGGAATTCCTATATTTTATGGAGAAAGATAGATTGTACAATGTCAAAAAAATCCCAAAAACCAACAAACCCTCTCTCTAGCATTTTTGTGATTTCTTTGGCCCTCTGTAGAGATGTAAAAATGTTTGTAGAAAGCCTTCTTTTTTTCCTCAGTCAGGCATTCAGCCAGACAGCTCTGTACATCCGGCTTCTTCATCATTACGCTATTAAGTGAAGTCATACTATGTAAACATACCCTGTGATTAATATATGGATGCAATCAAGTCCCAGTTTTCCTTAGTAGAGAGAGTGCTGTAACTATGCAAGACAGCACTCCAGGGTATGTATTAATTCAGGTGTTCAGAAAGGCATGAAACATTAGGCTGAGTAATTTTGAACATCTGAGAAATATATTAATGGATCACTAATATGTGCCGTAGAGTGTATATAGATCTTAGTCACAGCATGAAAGTTATAAAGCACATACTTAACAATAAATAATGTTATCTTTGCAAGGAAAAGGAAAACTCTGCAATGTAGTGATATACTGTATGAAGAACCTTCTTGAAATTTCCGAAAATAAAAATTTAAATTAGACTTTAAATCAAAGGAACTGGGCTGATTCACCTTTGTGATCCACTAAAGGACATGATGTCCCAGAAACCATTCAACTGTAGGAAGCAGACACTGGATTTTTGTTACTGTGTACTCAGCTCATGGTTTTGGAGGTGGCAGCTGCCAGCATACTGTGCTATACTACCACAAGCATAGCCAGAGGGTTCAGGGAAGCACTTACTCACCTTTACTCAGCACTCATTAGACCATATCTGGAATAGTGCATTCAATTTTGGCCTCCGCTAGTATAGAAAAAATATTTATAAGCTTGAGTAAGTCCAGCAGAAGACCACCAAGATGGTCAGATGGTTGAAGCACAGAACCCAGAAGGAGAGACAGAAGAAACTGGCCTTGTTTAATCTGGAGAAGTGGAGGTTTTGTCTAATACCTATGAGGAGATTACTGAGAAAATAGAGTGATTCATGGACATACATTATGAGTGGCTGACAAATAATGGGGATAAACTGAAATGGAAGGTTCCAGCTAGATATAAAGGAAAAGATTTTTCACCACAAGGACAATCAGACAGTGGAACAGGTTGCCCAGAAAGATTTTGCAGTCTCCATCCTTGAAGATTTTTGAGACTCGGCTGGATAAAAGCTTGACCACCCTGATCTGACCTTATTTGTGACCCTCTTTGAGCAGGAGGATGGTGGAGTAGTGCTCTAGATAAAGTCTTTATACTATACTATTCACATTTGTTGAGCGATATACTTGTACAACTTGATGTGTACTTCTACAAGTTCAAGTACAAATCCACACTGTAGGCCTTAGCTTGCTTAGCTCATGTCAGTTGGGTCCTTTAGTACAGAAGGTACTTTTCTTCTGGAGTGTGCTTTTCCTCAAACTCCTACTGATCAATGTGCAAGCTGAGCAGGATGGAAAAGTCTGCTATTAGAATTGCTACTGCATAATCATCAGCCAAATCTTCTACATGCTTAGCCATCAGTTACATTGCCAAAACCATCAATTACTTCAGTAGCCACAGTTTCCCCGAATGTATGGGGTGTCCATAAATGAAATCCTTGTATTTTTTGATGCATACTAGCTCTTCTCTCTTTCTTACACTGAAGGCATACCTGAGGATTGCCAGAGTGCTAGGTGGCTTTCCCAAGGGATGCTTGTTTGTTCAGCCTAAAACTGTATTTTTAAACCCACTTTTTGAGGAAAGACTGATAAATGAAGAGAGGATATGTAGAAAGGAAGATTGTGCAGGCAGTAGAGGTTCTTAGTTTGCTCCTCCAATATCTTCAGGAACATGACTCAAGCACAGTAATTTTGCCAGTAGTCATCAGTGACATGGTCTTCTGCTGTACTTGTTTTCTGTGCCATCATTTTGTCATACCTGACTCAAAACGCAGTCAGAGTTGGTGATGGATATGCAGTTGTGTGCAGGAGTCAGCTGTGAATGCAATGGAAAGTCCATGTTTCTTCAGACATCTGTGATTTATAAAGTGGTGACCAGACATGCTGTCATTGTCTGGTAGTGGTCCAGGCCACCATATGCTTTATCATTGTGTGACTCTGCTATCCTGTCACATCTAGCCACAGCTGCTGCCCAGTTATAGTAAACCCCCCTCATACCTATGGAAGTGGAATTCTTATTTCTCTTGGGAGATGGTGAGTGGGGGGCAGGGAAATTTGGAAGCAAGGTAAGGGTGCTGTAGCTGAGAGTGTTGTAGCAATGCTGTGAGACTGTGGCTGCCCATAGGCATTGTTGTCAGACATTTTCCTTCTGGCTGTCAGAACCTGTATGCGGTGTCACATACCTGTGAGTTTCTGTCCCCAGCAAATACAATTTCTAAACCAACGTGCTTGCCAGAGATTTGCTCTTGTCCCAAAAAAGGAGAACCCAACCTTTCCCTGGGCAGTCCTCAGGGCCCAAAGTGTCCATGTACTTTGCTTGAACTTGAGTTGGGGCCAGTGCGAGGGAAAGGAGACTCATGGCCTTCACAATACTCTAATGTCTTCGGAGCACTGTAAGCAGAGCAGCACAAGCCAGAGCCGGCTCAATTGCATCTCTATTGGCTGTGAGAGTAGGACTTGCATGTGAGTAAGCTGTCCACGAGTTCCCTTCTGAGGAGACAGATGTTAGCATCTTAAAGGTTGTCTCTGTGCCCAGCAATATGTATAGTGTGTGGACAACCAGGGAGTCAGTCCTCAATGAGAAATGAATGATTTAGCCTGATGGCACAGACACAGGCTTGGAAATGTCTCATAGGTTGCAGCATCAGTGCCTTCTACTGAGAGGCCACACCTGCAAGCTCTGTGTCTTTTATTGGAGCAGAGATTTAATGCATATACTTTTATCATCAAGGTCTATTAGTTTGGTGTTTTGCTATCCAGAACCTTCAAATTACTGAACCTGTAGCATGCTAATGCAATCTGACACATTTTTCTAACTTGCAGTGCTGATGTAGCTACTGATATTTTTCTTGGAAACTAGGTGTCACTAGTGGTTTAGAAATAGCAGATACAGTTTCATTCCTATCTCCTTTTTTCCTGCAACTCATGTATAGCCTCGCAGCCTCTCCCTGTGCACCTACAAAAGAGGATAGGGTGCCCTTCTCTGTAACTGAAGACTGAAATTATATCCTTCAGTAATCTTCTTTACATTGAGCCAAATAAACGCAGGTCCCCTGTCTCTGTATGTCACCTTAACCATACTTTGTGAGACTTCGTACTATCTCTTTCCC
>NW_009942193.1:133298-142470 GCF_000696875.1 Nestor notabilis | reverse complement strand
AGTACTGACTCTTGTATGGCCTCAAGTCCTTCCTGTGGGACACACCTACTGACTGCCCATCAGTTGGCCTTTGTACCACTGATCACAAACCTTGGAGTATGGTGATTCAGCCATTGTTCACCACCTAGTAGTCTGCTTCTCTAGTCTATATCTTGCTTTGTTCCTAGAAAGATACTGCGGGATACTGTGTGGTAGGCCTTCATGTGCCTGGATATGGTTTCCAGGAGAATTTGCTCCATAAACTTCCTGGATTCTGAGGTTAGGCTGACTAGCAGGTAGCCCCCAGATTTCCCCTTCTTAACTGTCATGAAGGGATCTCTGGCTCTATCCTCTCCTGGCAATCACAGCCAAGACTGTCATTGAGTATCACATCTTCAACCAGTATTTCCTTATCCATGGGTAAGGAATCAAGCAGAGGCACCTCCAGTGCTTGACCCATTCAACATCTGTATTGAAGAATTATATCTAATATTCAGAGATTTCCTGAATTCTTGCACCCTGTTGTGTTGCCCTTTTAGCAGATGCCCAACAGTAACAGTACTATACAGTGCTGAAAATAAAGAAATAAAAAACCACCCCTCCATATAATGCATTCTTATTTTCAAGGTAGTTTATCAGCGGTCATTTAAAAGTCAGAATGTGGAAGAAATCAAAGATCTGCATAGTCCTTTTAAGTAAGAAACTTGTCATGTAATCATTATGTACTTCTCTAGGTTTCATAGAGTAGGCAGAAATCTGTTTTTTTAGCACTCCTCAAAGAAAATGTACAGAGTCAATAAAGTCTACATGACAATGCTATGGACTGGAGTATTCTTCTGTATGATCAAGGAGTGGCTGCACACTAATGATTTACACTGTTAAGATATGTATAATCTGGTTTTTGTTTACAGAAGGGAACTCCACTTCTATGAAGTGCCTGAAGTAAACTTCTGTACCTCCCAACAACTTCTGCTATCACCCAGCTGTAGTAATAACACTCTTTGGTCCAGGCAGAAAACGGCAGAAAGTATGTGCCCCCAGGGGCACCTTATACCAGCGATGTAAATTTAAGCAGTTCCTCACATTTTCAGCTTGCACAGAGTGATGGTACTGATCATCAACAATTCAGAAGTAATTTCTGGATAGTCCTCTCATCTCTGTTCAGAGCTGAGATAAAAAAGAATAAAAAAATTTTAAAGCATATTTAAATAATTTTAAAGCAATTTCTCATTGTATACTTCTTGGTTACTCCTGGTATTTTGAACCAAACCTATTTAGCTGTGATCAAAGTAATTCTTATTTCATGAATAAATGAATACAATAATCCAGCTGTCTGACCTAGGAATCACTCAAGGCATTTTAAGAAGGGAGGATGTATATTTGAAGACAGTCCTTATGGCACAGATGGATAAGATTTTCTGCAGATAAATACATATCCTAATAAGATGAAACAAAATGTCAGAGTCATACTGTTTTCAAAACACAACAACTGATCACATAAAGCAGGTTATTTCTCCATGTTAAGACAGATCTCAGTTTGCTTGTACTCAACAGACCATCTTTTCAGCATCCACCCTGGATATTCCAAAAAGCTCAAGAAAGTCATTTGGGCATTATGAATATGAAATGGTGTTGGAAAAAAATGGCAGGACGGGGAGGTATTGATTGCCAGAACTGCCTATATTGCTTCTTTTATAAGGAAGGAGCTCCAGCAGCTTTGAGCTGCGTCAGTTCCATTTGTCTCGTAAGGTACCAGGACTATGGCAACAGACTTTATATGATATGATGAAGAAATTTGGCTCACCCCAAGCAATCAATGCTTGCTTCCAGTTAGTGTACGATCTGTACTGATAATGACCTGAAATCCCTCCCCTCCCCACTCAAGTGACTGCAAGCCTTTTTATGAAATTTGAAGCTTGTTGTGTGCACTGAAGGTAACCACACATCACAGACAATTGTTCTGAGTTAGTATCTCCTGTACCTCTGTGGTAAGCACCTCATCTTACTGTGTAATACATCTCATGGTTGAATGCATAGCTGCCAAATGTCCTCATTCTGATGTGTCTGTCTTTGCCATCTGCCATCATGGCATTTACTCCTTACCATTCTCCACCTGTCAGCTGCAAACTTGCACAGCTTCAAGACTTAAGCGGCCTGCTAAAAATTCCTAAGGGCCATCTCCCATTCAGCAAGAAAAATACCAGAAAGTTGGTGCTGCCCTCTCTACCCTCAAACTTTGACCTTTTAGAGTGGAAGACTTACCAGCCTAACACTAATTTGCTGCGTGAAGTGGGAATCACTCAGGCACTGAAACATGACTTGCAGGTCCATTTTCACCCTCACACATAAGAATTAAATTAACGGTCAAAAAAGGCTGGAAATTTTATAAATCCCTGTGACATTCAGATGCATAGCCAAATGCTTTTAGTCTTAGTAACTTTGAGAGCTGGTAAACCACTGAAAACAGCATTTGGTGTCAAGAGGCCATCAGGCTTGTGGCAGAATGGGGAAGATCTGCATTGTAAGTGAAATTTTAATCCATTCTCAGCATGGCAAGGCCAGACTCAGGTCCCCTTTTCCCCCTACCCACTTTTTAACTTGTAAACTTATGATCTGAGTTTCTTGTTTCTTATCTTTCTTATGTTAGTGCCATGGAGGGTATATACCATCAATGGCTTCAGCGGAATGCCACCAGTTTATAGCAGTCCCACAGCAGTTATTTGGAGTTCACCTCCAGTTTGTACAGTCCATGCTTCTCTCACTGATAGCAGTGTGCAGTCACACTGGCAAGCATGACTTTAAATGCATATCCTTACCCACCAGATTTAAGATAAAATTGAATTCAACCAGCATTGCTGGAGTTTTTCCTACACCCAAGATTATTATACTGACCTGGACATGGATAGGCTTGTATTGCTGTGAACACTGCAGTGCAATGAACTATGCATTGGGGCACACTAGGTCCAGCTTTTGCTTTGGCTCATGGCAGTACTTGCAAGGAAGTAGAAACAAGCTTTTCAGATGAGCCCTGATTGATCTGAGTGATGTTTTTTGCCCCCCATTTTGTAGTTTCATTGTGCATAAGCTAAGAAATACTTTCCAGAGGTTCAGGTTACATACAACTAACAGTCCCTAATTATTTTGCATTTACCTTTGGTTTTGTTTACAAACTACTCTCAGTTTAAAATATGGCTTTGTTATTACAGTATATATATTGTCACAGTAACATTGCTACCAATGTATTTCTTCCAGTTTGCTGTAAAAAAATACACTTAGCTCCATAGTCTGTTTGGGTTGTAAAATATATCTGATAGAGTACTAAAAATACCAAAGAAGGAACAGCTGTCAACATGCCTCTAATTATATTGGTGCCACAGAACAGATTTTAAACCTCAACTTGGAAAGCAAAAGTGACATAAAGGTAGCTGCCAGTGAAAGAATTTCTGGAGAAAAAAAGAAAAAAGGACTGTGAAACAAATGAAAAAGTTGCACAGAAGTCAGAGCTGGTATCGTCTTAAAAACGAAAAGAGGGAGAGCAAAATGCAAGCCAGGCAAAACAAGTTTATATTTTGCAATTGTTTTCCCAGCTGATAAGAATAAAATCTGCTTTTCTCTTAGGCTTTCAACAGTCTCCAGAATAAATCTTCCGATTTCTACTCTTATTTGTTTAACGAATGCTTTTTACACTGTGTGGGTGTGTGGTGAATGAGTGGTTCTGATGACACATCTGAAATAAATGCTCTGTGTGCCACCAGGTGCTACCCAGGTAGAACCTCTGATTGCATCTTTGAGTTTCCATTTGATAAGTTAGATGTCGCCACAGGATTTTATTCTCATTAAGGAGTGCTGGATGGAAAGTTTAGGTCTATAGCAAGACTAGTTGGCGTTTCACTTTGTTCTGGAAATACTGGTTTATAGATTGTAAATTTTGCCTGTTTATCAGTTATCTTTTTCCATTAATAAGAAAAGGAATCTTTTCTGGGATGTGTGTGCTTTTCTATACTGCTAGAGAAAAAAAAAAAAAGCATAGAAGAAAAAGCCATCTGCTTTATTCTTTCACAAATGAATATAAGAAATCAATGAGCCTGAGATTAAATCAATCCCAAGCTATAATTACCTTCACCAGTAAATTCCAGACCCTATCACAGTCATCCCAAAGCTTAGGCAGATCTCGCAGTGTGCCTGGAAAGTCAATCCTGAGTGCCTGTTCAGTCCAAGAGGAAAGCAGGTGCCAAAACAAAGCATCCACCTCAAAAAAGCAGAGAATTGAGCAGCTTTTGTAGTGAGAGACCACCTCTGCTGCCTGCAGCTACCTGCATTCACATCTTCACTAGGATTACAGCCTGCCCATTAATAACATCCTTTGAGATAAGCATCTCAGGTACAGCTCTACCAGAAGGTGTGACTGTTTCCTCCATCCCATTCCAGCTGTAGCCAGCCCCACTGACAGAGTGACCAGACCTCAGAGACTCTCTTAACCTTTGTGTCTTAGGCAGAATAATGCAACATTATGCTTTAAGAAAGAGAAAAGCTATTCTATGGAAAAGATTTCATGTTGAAACAATAGAATAGTACCCCTGAAGGCTCTCTTTGGACAAAATATCCCAGAAGAAAACCAAGAGCTTCCAAGCAAACCTGTTCTGAAGTCAGCAGATTGAAAAGCAAGGTTTTTTTACTTTATTTTTTATCCAGGGCTATAGTAGCTGAAGATATGTAATGAATAACCATTCACTTGGAAGCTTAAGATTCTGACTATTCTGTATCTAGAGTTTTCTGTGTTAAACTTCACTGGAATTGTGGTGGTGGAAGCTCCAAGAGCTAGGCTAACAAAAGGTAAAAGTTCCCAATTTGAGGGCTCTGTGACAGGGCTTTCAATTTATTCTTCCAAGAGGAACCACTAAGATAACTTAAAATTACAGTGAGATAGCCATGCTGGCAAAGATCATGAGAAGAAAACATCAAAGTTTGTTTTCTGCCATGGACACCAGCAGTCAAGACTTGGTGGTATGTGACTGCCAAAAGGACAGCAAAAATGCAAGATACTTTGATGTTGCTGGTTTTGGGCAAGGGTTACTTTAAATGTAAAACTAGGCCTTTTTATTATTTTTCCCAACTCTGGGGCAGCAAACCAGACTTTGCCGCTATCTAGCACTGCAGCAGTGTTGTGGGCTGGTATCAGAGCGGTAGGTCTAACGGCTGGGCATCAGGAGAGCACTTCAGCTTCTGCCTTACCCTTCACACTTGCCTCAGGAGAAAATTTGCTCTTGCTAGAGACAAATATTCTCTGGCAGGAAGGTGGCCTCCTTAGACAGGGCATGTGTAAAGTTCACTATTTTTTCACTTCTCTCAAGTGGTGCATCATGCTGCAGCATGATGTTTAGTCTTTGTTCCAGACAGACCCTTCTCCACTTCTCCAGCTGTTTTGCTCTTTCTTTCCCCTGGACAAGCTTCACTGCTTAGTTCACTCTGGTCTAGATAAAAGGTTTACCAAGAATTTTAATATAAAATGATTTTTAGAAGAAGAGCCATGTGCTATATGCCAAGAGAACAATTAAGGAATCATTGTTAGACTGCAGCTGAGTTTGATGCTGTGAACATGGAGTACGTTTGCTTTCGCATGTCTGCAGAACATCATTAATCATGGTGTTTCTGGCTCCTGTGGCCCTGTTCTTGTGGTGTTCCTTCTCTGCCTCTTCTGAGCAATCTGTTTACTAATGACTAGCTACAGTGTGAGAGATTTAAAGGCTGAGAGGCCGAGATCAGGACCCTGTCAGGCCACAGACTTTTATCATCTTCTCCTGGGATTTGTTTTTCTGACTGTGTCTGTCTCTCCTCTCCTTCTCTGTCAACAACTGATTGAGTTATGAATTAGGCACCTCTTTTCTGACTGCAGTTAGGAATGGTCCACTAGGACTTTCCCCTGACATCCAGTATGATTATATTTCATTTCTATTGTCATTTTCTTCAGCTTTCTAAAAGAACCCCACTCACACAGCTGCCTTGTGGTAGCTTTTACTCAGTTACAAATTTAAAAATCAAATTGCCCCCTTCCAACCCCAAACCAAAACTAAGAATAAAGGGAATAAAATGGTAAAAATCAGGGAGAAGAAAGGATAGAAAATACTCTTCTCTTTACATTTAGTAGCAAAAATGAAAAAAGAAGGAAGAAAAGTAACCTGTCCCCAAAAGGTAATTTTAAGAAGTATCTTCTATTAGATATTAAAAATTGTGATCTACAGAAATGTCTCATACAAAAATATCTATATCCAGTGTGAATTTTAGGAACAGCTATAATCTAGTCACAAATAGGAAATATATTTTGTTTATTAAAATAGTGTGTGCAAATACCATTTCAGTATCAAAATATTTCCTGTGTGAAGCTATATGCTTGTGTTTGATGGATTTCCTTCCTTGAATTTTTCTAATTCCTTTCTAAACCCAATTTTACTTTGATGTCCACAATTATCCTTTAACAATGGATTCCAGAATTTAGTTTTGCTCTCTTAAAACTTACTTCCTTTTGTGTGTTTTGAACTTGCTGATAAATTCAGTTAATCCGCCCTATTTTTTGTATTGCAAGGAACCACAAATAATCTCTTCCTACTCATTTTCTCTCTTTCCACCACTCACAGTTTTGTTATCACCACTCTGTCATCACTTTTCCAGGCTGGTAAATCCTGGCCTATATGCATCTGGTACAGCAGTTTTTGTTATAAAAACTAAAATGATACTAAACCTCTGTAAGCTAAATAACTCGCATTGCACAAGCCACCTGGAAGATGAATCCCAACTCATTTACACTTGAGACCCTAAGTTATTTTAAAAAAGTCACTCCCTTTAACAACTGCAGTTATTTAACCCCTCAGAATACGACCTTTTCTGTTTAAAAATTGCTGATGCCAACATTATCCAAGGCCTGTAGTTCATTCCTAAACAATAACATCATTTTAGATGCTCACACTTGCTCCCGTGTTGAAACTGCTAGTACTCAAGGTTAGTATGATGTACAGTGCAAAATATATCTGTCAATTTGAAACCTTAAGGTACAGGATATACACCACAGTTATTCCAGAACAGTCAATTTGAGAGATAAATCCTGTCCTTGATCCTAAGACTTTATGTACCTGAGTGGGTAAAATTATGGCACAAAAAGGTTTTGCAGGTTAGTATTGCTAGAGAAACTATCTTGGTAAACAAATTTGGCACTACCTTTCAGCTGAAAATATGTAATTTGGTAATGATGTGTTGAGTAATCATTCTTGTAAATATCCTTAGCTGGATTTTTCTCTAGAAAAGCAACAAGGAAAAATGTCACAGTTTTAAATGAACAATGGGAAAAAACCCTCCAAATTTTAACATACTTTAAAAATCGTAACTGCTTTAAATTAAATATTGTGTTTTGGCTGGGAAACTTAATCCCCTTCCTCTCTCATTCACAAGATATTCCTCCTTGTCATGCTGTAGTCAAAATATTCTGCCATTTGCTTATATGCAATTTCCTTCGATTTCAGTGAGACTACATGGAAGTGAAAAAGAACTACCTTTTATGGAGGAAATTTTCTATAACATGCTCTACTTCCAGTGACCACATCCCATCTTTGTCAAACACAGATGTGAGCACAGGTTAGTTGCAGAATATATTTGGCTGAATCACATTACGCACTTACGAACTTGGTTTTACCTGTATAGAAGATTGAGTGCCAGATCCTGCTAAGGTTGCTTATGTGACTTGTATTACTGATTTTGTGCCTAGCTGTACAAAGAAAGCTGGATATAGCGCCCTGTATTTTTAATACACAACCCCCCTCCTTATATTTCTCCACTCCCTATTAGTTTTGTTTTAATGTAAGAAAGCACAATGAAAAAACAATTGATTTCTATGAGTCCGAAAGAGCAGATAGTTTTTAACCGTATTTTTTAGACATTGTTCCTTTGACATTTGAGGAAGAGGAAGAAGCCCTTTTCATTCCACATACCGTACAAGCTGGTTCTCCCAACACATACCTATTCCACTGGAGAGGGCAGATGTAGGTCAGGTCTCATTTAACAGTGCTTTCAGGTAGGACCCCCCTATGTGGTTACTATCTGTGCTTCCTTGTTTTTCCAGTGAAAACCAGAATTGTCTTACCAGTTAGAGCTGGGCAGACACCATACAAGTCTCCTTCTATCTGAATGGTGCCTTTGGGTAAAGCTCAGGCAGTGATACAGCTTCACACCAACGCTCTGCCTGAGTCATGGTCCCATCACAAGCTGCTTACAACAGCTGTGGTTCTGCACAGTCTTAATACTGGGTGCTAGCTATTACATTGAGCTAGGTAAATAGGATGAATCATTGTGTTCCTGAAAAATGCTCTGGCACAACATGTTTTGTCACAAAATTACGTTAAATGGACACTCGGACAGTTTGAAGCTGTCTGCTAGGTTCATTGGCTCTGACTGATTTCAAAACATCACTTCGATTACCATTTACAAAGTAATTTGCAGAAGGCATTACTCAAAAAAAATAGGAATGTGTAAAAATTACCTAGATGTGTAATGCTTTTTATATAGTATAGCACTCTAAAACGTTAACCATTTCAACAGTTTATTGTTAAAAATAAGCATGCTTTCATCTTATCTGCCTTCCAATAGTTCCAAGATGTTATAATTATTCTTGGATAGTTGCCCTATAAACTGGGATAGGACATTTTAAACAACTTTTCTCTTTAAAAGATTCATATTATTTTCATGCCTTGGCATGATTTCTCACATAGTGACTGAGCCAGGTGTTTCCAGTATAAAGGTCCAACTGATGAGCTGATAGAATATTATCATGTCTTATTGGAGTCACACATGGCTTGCTGTTAGAGCTCTGTATCAACAGGAATCCAAATCCTACAAGTGTTAGAAATATGTTTACTATTTACAAGACAGAAAGAAGATTACAGACAAGGTTACTTGCACCAAAAGCCAGACCCAGTTTGTTTTGATTTCTAGACTGTTCTTTTCTCTTTTTTTTCCCCATGGATTTTTTGTGTTAGACACTGTATTCAGAATTATTTTGCTGTGCATTCCTATCAGGAATAATGATAAATAATTGCTAACAAATTATTATAATTCAGTTATGTGGGTTTTCAGTTTGTCCTTACAGGATGCTACTGCCTGATGACCCCTCTGAAATGGCAGAACTCCAAAATCCTTTTGGTAGTGAAAA
>NW_009942193.1:100935-133267 GCF_000696875.1 Nestor notabilis | reverse complement strand
TCCTGCCATCACATATACATGTAGCTTAAATCAAGCTAGAAATTTAGCTTGATTTAATCCTGGTTTTCATTCATCTGGAAAAGCCTGGTTCTAAGAGATGAAGTCTACACACATATTCTTCGGACTTTAATGGCAAAGTTAATAGGACCTTTCACTCTTCAATCATTTCTCTGATTGTGGAACAATTCACAGTCATGAACAGTTACATTTTTGTGCAACTTTAACACAGTGAGGCTCCCTGATTCCAAGTGCATGTCAGAGTGAAATTCTTTCTCATTGGAGCACATAATAAAACGTCCACCGATTTCTGTAAGGACGTCACCTGTGTTTATTTTATTAGGCTTGAACTGTGTAATTCAGATCTGGTTCTGGATTTCAAACACTGCAAAACTGAGGAAATCTAAATCCCAGGTTTGACAGTTACCCATCTCACATGAATCTGTGCTCATTAAAAGGGACATTTTGGGACTGAATACACACAATACTATTTTTTCATTAATATCTGGTTGGGCAGTTTTTTTCTTGGACCGGGACTATTCAGCTTCCTGCTGTATCTTTATGATTTAAAGTAAGAGTATTTTAACATATCATCCACTCTTAAGTCCTGCTGGCAAGCTACACAAAAGATACCGTAGCAGTTTCCGGACACTTGCCCTAGCATCCTATTAACTTCTCTGTGCATAATAAGGTATAAATCATAGTATGATTCATACAAGTTCTCTAACCATTAAGCATTACTACAGTGGTTGATGTGAGTTCTGTCCAGAATTGAACATTTAGTCCTGACCTGGTTCAAACCATGGAAAAGTAATTTTGCAAAATGCATATTGCCATTCTGAAATATCTTTTATCCTGAAGTCTTAAGAATGGAGATTTTAGGTTTTCTGCCCACATGTTTGTGACCTTTCAAAAAAGCATATTCAAATAGTTATTTTTTCCTGTTTCTACTTTTTTCTACTGAGTGTAAAAAATGAGCAAAGATCAGGGTTTTCTCCAGGCTATGGGGGTTTTTGTTTGTTTTATTTTGTCATGGGTTTGTTTTGTTGGGTTTTGGTGGGTTTGGATTTTTTTTCCCCAAAATGCTTTTATTCTTTGCTATTCTACAACTATTCAGACTTGCTCCAATTCTAAAACAATTATCAGATCTGCACTCACATATTTTTCCAAAGGTATGGTAGTGCTGAAAAATTCCTGGCACAGCAAAACAGTGTGTAAAAACAGATCAGCAGAAGGAAAACAGTAGGCAATGATTTCTAATATAAGGAGACAAAAAGAGGGGGAAAAATAGAAGAAAAATCTCCTTGATATTCAAATTAAGTTTATTTCTGTGAAAACTAAAAAAGGGAAAAAAGGTCAAGTAAATTTTTCATTAAAAAAAGACTTTGTAGTGAAAAGTTTGAAAGATTCGCTCTTGAGGCTGATGGTAATGACTCAGTCTCACTAGAGAGAGTTACAAGAACCTATACCAAGTTTTACAACACCCAACTATCTTAGCTAATTTAATATATATAATTTAAAATAAACCAAAATAAATAATAATATAGTTTATTTTTGGGATAAATTCTTTTCTGTTAAAACATCTGACCACACTATCTCTCCAGGATTCCTTTGTCCTTTGGGAGAGAGATGGAGCTAGGAGGGTGATCCTCACTTGCCTGCTCAAGGCACCTGTTATTTTACTTTGATTGCCACAGTGGGACTTGAGAACACAGAAGATTTGTTTCAGTATTTAGTGGTAGTACTGGGAATCAGGAAAACTAACAGCACTTTTGATGACAAATTGACCTCTCCATATGTTGGATTCACCCATCACAAGAAAAGTTCAAAATCACTTACCTATGGTCGCACCTATTATTATGCTAAAACAAATCTGGAAAGTTCAAAATTACGTTCTTATTGTTTTATAAACATATGTCATTAATAATAATTTTCAAATCATTGTTGTTCCAATCATAGAATCATAGCATGGTTTGGGTTGGAAAGTACCTTAAGATCATCCAGTTCCAACCCCCCTGCTGTGGACAGGTATGCCTCACACTAGACCATGTCACCCAAGGCTCTGTCCAACCTGGCCTAAGGGATGGAGCACTCCCCACTTCCTTGGGCAACCCATTCCAGTGCCTCACCACCCTCACAGTAGAGAACTTCTTCCCTACATCTAACCTGAACTTCCCCTGATTAAGTTTGAACCCCTTGTCCTATCGCTACAATATACAAATAGTTTATGCATTCTTATTGAATTGCATTAGAAGGATTAGGCAATGCAATAGTTACATCAGTCATTCCTCACACCTCTCTGTAACCCTTTTCCAGGTGTATCTTGCCGTAAATTTTTTCAGACACCTGGATACAGTGAGAAAGTTCAGCTTCTCACTCCTGCTTCAGAACACCATCTTGGTGATGAGTTGTTTACCATTTAGACAATGGCAGGGATGAATGATTTACGATAGTCTCTCAGCAGCAGTAAAGTTAGTAGAGAGTAGTGTAAGGGTTGTCATACCAGCTGAGTAAATCTATTAACTGCCTAGGATAACTGCGTAATACTCCAGTCACTGAATTGCTTAACGATACATTTATAGTAGAAGCTCTCCCAGATGTCTGTATTAAAAATTATGCTCAAATACCAGATTTAATAGGTTTTGTGTTTTTATGCAAGGATAAAAGAAAGCAATGGGGGAATGTAGTGGCTTAAAGTCTTAATTTAGCAAGATACTGAAGCATATGCCAGCATAAGTATAAATAGCTCTGTCAAAATCAATGAGACTTAAGGATCATTATGGAATTGTTCTTACTCTGGAACAGCATGGATGCATCTTGCTAGAATGTCATCAGAATTCAGAAAGGAAAAGGGATGTAACAAATAGTATCAAAGTATAAGCCTGCTGTAACAGTACCTATTACTTGGGATGAAGTATATCAGTGAACATAAGTAAGCCGTATTGTTTAGTAAAAAGCAAACAAAGTGTTTGCAAGCACATACAAATCCAAATAAGATTATTTATTGTCGCAGATGTCCTCTGGAGTATAATGTGAGATGTTAATTTGATTCTTTTGCATACTGATGATAGTCTAGCACTACTGACATAGATGCTGTGTGACAGAATACGGATGTGTCTTACTTCTGGTGTTTCAGAGCCCATAAAGGAAAGAACAGAGTTAGAGATTACGAAGACTATTGGTTAAATTCCTCTCTGACAATCCTTCATAATTATGTTCCTCTGAAGTTTCTTTGAATCAGAAAGTAAACTCCCCAAATTTTGAAATTAGGCTATGTAGGGATCATCCTGTGTCCCCAAAATTAGAAGTGAAATTCTCTCTTAATTGTAGTCTGAACAAGAGCAGATCCTAAAATGGCTGCTTCTGAAAGTATTTAAGCAGGGAGTTCAGCTATACATATATCTTACATCTGTGGTCTTGAGTCACAGCATTCAGATTCTTTTCAGCTGACCCCAGAAGCTGGCACTGTATGTGAAATTGCTGTTGCAAAGCCATGATGCCAGCCAAAAAGTGCGTTAGAAGGGCTTTCAAACAAACAAGGAAAGGAGCAAAAGGTAAAATCAGATATCAGTCTTGGAGAAATAAAACTCACAATAGTATCTGGATTCTGCATCTGCCCAGCATATGTAATTTCTGGCAATGAGTAACTACTGTTGGAGAAGTAAATAAAGAAGGATGACAAAAGAATCAAGCTCAACACCACGGCTGTAAAAATCAGACAGGGCCAAGTTAATAATGAAATAACATTGATGGGCAAAGACTGTTACAGGGTTTTTTTGGTTCTTCCTGTTTTTTGGAAAAAGATTCAGTCTGCACATGCTGCAGACAGGGAAACACTGATATGCCACAGTTCAAAAGAAAAATCCTATTTTATTTCACCAGAGCTAATTTAGCTTAGATATAACGTGTCAAAATACACAGGTAACAAACTCTTTCACTCTACTGATCAAGTTGGCATTTTAGGTTGTTCTTTTCATTCCACAAAAGGAAAAATTGCTCTCTAGACTAAAAGGCATGTGGAAGGCAGATAGTGCCAGAGAATTGTTTGTATTTAACATGGAGATGGAGTTCTTTGTCATGGGTAGATTGCAAACATTCAGTTCAAAAAGAAATGGGATAGATGAATGCTGTCCTCTTGATTTATCTTTTTATAACATTCTTCTAAAATTCATCTCAAATATATTTTTCAGAGTATGTCTGCTATTCTTTCAAGGCCCAGAAATAGCATTATGGGATACTACAGAACAGTCACATAATATTTTGCTAATGATAGAGGATCATTTTGGCCATTTAATACAAACTGTCATTTGGGAGAGAGAAAAATTGCTTCATCCCAGAGGAACAGTATCTGCTAGAGGGCCCTGTCCTAACTGAGACTGAAAGAGCCTCAGTCTTTTCTAGGAAACTTCCCAAGTGTCCCAAGTGAAGTCCTTTCTGAGAGAAAACCAAATGAAAGGTGTATGTTATAGTCCAGATTATAATGACCTCTTTTTCTTCTTTATGGGAGTTAACTGCAGAAAGTAGCTTCAGCAGTGCACAGCAAGGATGCCAAATGATCATCTGTGGTCATGTTCTGTGGTCATGTTTCAGGACCTTCACATCTTTCTAAGATGTTTTAGACAACACTCCTAGATGCCTGAACAACCTAAGAAAAGATGACATTAGGTAGCCGGGCACTTTGTAGCATTATCAGCCCTCATTCGCCTCACCAAGCAGGCTCAGAGATCCCTGAAAAAAACCCAAACTTCAGATAGATTTGCTATCCAATTCCCTCAGAAGCCCCATGTTTTTAAATTTGTTATTGCTTTTTATTCACCATCTTTTCCAAGAGCAGCAGATACCGATAATAGGAAGTCTGATGTTGTCCTAAACCTGCAACAGCTTCCAGAAGCCCAGATCTGTCTTAACTTTTGCCATGTGAAACCTGCAGAATATGTTTCTAGCCAACATGTAGTCCACAGCATCCTAGGAACCATTTTTATCTTGCTGTATTCCTAATCTTCAGCTTGTCCTTGCTGGGTCTTTATGAATCCTAACACCCCAGACACTTGGGAGTACAGCCTGCATAGAACATATTTGGGAATTTGCTACCTATCCAACTGAGAAAGGCTCATTAAGTGCTTTGAAATTAAGAAGACAGATGAAAAGATAATGCAATGTTATTAAAAAAAAATAATATTTTAAACCAATCTGATAGGATTTGTATATGAACTGCAGGAGAAAGAGGTCTAAACTATGAATTCTGGGCTAACAAAGCAGGAAAAAAGCACTTTCTATTTTAAACAAAACCAACACTAAAGCAAAACAGACTGTTAAGTAGGCAGGAATTGCAGATTGAAGTTTGAAAACTCTGCTTTAGTTCCAACGCTTGTATTTATGCATTAAAATAAACTATGCTTTATGTAAGACTCACAATTCTCTGCAACTTGTAATCATTTATAGAATCTCACAAACAGCAGCTCTGAATTCTCTGGGCAACAGCTGAGCTTAGCTGTGAGCAAAAGCTCTTCAGTCTGAAAAAGTGACATTTTTGAGAAACCTCTTCATTTCCCATCTGGGGGCCTGCTGAAGAAGGTGTTAGGTCAGGACAGTCTGCTGGAAGAGAAACATTCATATTCTTTCCTTGGAGGGGGGGGTGGGGGAAAGTTTTCCAGAATATCTTTGAGAAATTGAGGAGTGGGGAGGGAAGAAGGTGTTGAGTGTGTGGAAATGTTTATGAAACTCCGTATTGATTTCACTCTCAGTTGGAATTTCTTTCACAGTCTTCGTTGCACAGAGCAGCAGTAGAAGAAAAGTTAGTCTAAGCTCAGTAGACATCAATCAACTCATCATCTATAATCCTTCTGTAATCAACAGAATAAGATGAAATGTCTTACAGAGCATGGCACTGGGGTAGCTCATTTTGTGCACTCTGGGTCTTTCCTTATTGACTGTAAACATCTAGGGACTTTCTAGGCTACTAATTTTGGCATGTAAGTTGATTATCTAAGTTGATTGCCTGAAGTATGGAGGCATGATTGTTGCCACAGGAAAATGTCCTTTCTGGAGGCTGAGGAAGGTTAATGGGGCTGGGTCTTTCTGTGGTGCTCCATGTGGCCTCTTCCTTGCCGTGTTTCCAAGAATCGTTGTTTGTCCTCTGGAAGATAGTGTTACATTTTCCCTTATTTGAATTGATTGGTCGACATAGTCTGGACGGGTGCCAGAAGAGGAACCCTGTTGCCTGGACCATTAACTAGCTCCAATGACAAGTCTTTCCCCATTTCCTTCATACACTGGAGAATGTGAAGGATCTTTACCCCACTGAACTCAGCTCTCATCCTAATCCTTATCTGCAAACTTTGAAACATCAAGAAAGCAGGAACCTGAGGTGTTTCATAGTTTCTGATTGCAGCTGGAATTTGGGAATCACTTTTAATTTCATTCTTATTTTGTCCTACCAAGGCTTCTGGTGACTTTGGACTTTTCCAGTATCCATGCAGCCTTCTGACAACTTTTTAGGGGAGTCTTTTAATTTTGGAAAATCTCCCTTGTGTAATTTTGTGTTTTTCCAATTTATTGCAGAAAAGGAGAAATGCTGGGAAAGGCTCAGCAGAACATTTTCAGCATTTTTGCTGTTTCCTTAAAAAGCCTTGCAGCAACCTTACAGGGAGATTGAGGGATAGGGTGCTGTGTCTCTCTGCCAGTATCTTCTGACCAAATGCCTAAACTCAGTGGGCAGGAGTTTTCCATATTGCAGTCGCTCTCTGGGAAACTCTCAGGCTCTTAAAGGCCCTTTTAGCACGTTGAACATTAGTGTTTGTTCTGTGTTGTGCTGATTACCTTCCAAATACAGAGGCACCATAACAAAGGCAGTCAGCTGTCAAGCTTTAGGACTTACAACTATGAGAACCAACAACACTCTGCTTTTTATGGAATTCAACCATAGGAAGCTGCAAAGGAACAGGCACAGGTACAAAAAGAATCTCATGTAGTCAGTATTTTCATGGCATTTGTGTTGTTGTTGAGGGCTTGCACTGATACACTGCAGGCTTTGCTATCCTGGCAAACAAGTCAATATGGAGATGAGACTTAACAATAAATCATTCCTGATTTTTATGCCTGTCCCCTTCTTAGTTTGAAATCTTGTTTCATGAGAGTATTTTTCCTCCAGATAAAAGCCTCATCTGAGATTCAGACATATTTGGGTTTGAATTCCAGACACTGACTTGGAAAATCTTGCATTGCACATGGAAAAAGTGATACCTGATTCTAATGGTTCGCTGTGGCTTTAGCATGCTCTCATCTAGTGGCAATGCTTTCTTAGCATACTGTGCTAAACAAAGTTCTCTTTAATGAGGGCCTGCAAATGATTTGCAAGCCTTGTGAGAAGAAGTCAGAAGTTTGCTTTAAACAGTTGCTGTCAGAGCTGAATGCTAATGTGCTACAGTATGAAAAGCTACTTTTGTACATATGTACAGGGGTGTGTATATGTGAGTATAAAGACATTGCTTCCTATATTCTGTGGATATTCCAAGCAAGAATGCTTTTCAGCCAGACTGCACTTTGTATAAATGTAAACTATCTACCTTTCCACCTCTGTGCTTTTTATCACTCACCTACCCATCTCCTGCCTGCTTGCCTGTTGATCTTCCAGTCTGGTTTCAATCAGGCTTGCAGCCAATCATCCATCCTCAGCATGGACAAAAGAGCTCAGAAACTGATGCATTTGCAGAAAATCACTTAGCAAACTTAATGGCCCCTTAGTTTCATTGCCCTGTGTGCTTTCTGGTTTTCCGTATCCTAACCAGTTAAATGAATAGGATTTTAAAATGGTCTTTGAAATGACTTAAAAATATAAGGAATGAAGGTCATTTAAAGTGGCATCTGGAGGAAAGGAGAAATCATTAAATGAATACAAGCCTAAATTTTTAGTTACTGAGGCCACTTCTGCAGTGCAATTTTTGGCAAATCAAATTTCTACTGAAAAATGTAAACAAGAGTTGTCAGGACTTCACTCTTTGGATGATATTTTTCAGGAGCAAAACAGGTTCTGCCAACATCTCTCTCTCATTGCTATGGAGATTTGAAGCAACATGTTCAGTTTGGAGAAGGGTGTTTTTTCTTTCCAATGACTATTCCAATAGATCAAAGGAAAAATCTCCCCACAGCACTTGGTTTGGTCCCATTTAAAAGGAAAAATCTGTAAACTTTATTTGCAATTTGTCATTTCAATCAATCTCTTCCTGACAAAAAAGAATAGCTGTTGGCTCAGGTGTCTAATGCTGAGGCCGAATGAGATCAGGGAAGGTATTATTAGCTTGCATATCCCAGAACAGTTCATGGTTCATGATAACCATTGAATAACCAAGGTCAAATCAGTGTTATGACGCTAGTAATTTACAAAAGAGCTCCCACAAAAACCCTGTTTGTGCCAAGCCTGTGATAAGCCATGTGTCTCAGCACTGCTGATGAGAGAAACTAGAGAAACCTGTCTGCCTAAGTTTATACATCAATTGAATGGAAAACAATTTATTCACTTCACAAGTCTTCTGCACATTTAAGTAGTGGGTATCTCTAAATGATTAAATAACAAGAACTGTAAAGTCTTTCCATTATTGCGACTCACATCTGATAGTTTTCTTGGCTTTACTGGTGACTTTTCTTCCTGTAACCAGACATTTTGCTACAGATGTTCAGAACTGCTATATGTAGTAAATCCAGCTGTATGCACCTTTAGCATCTCTTTGAGTTTCATGTTATTTGATTGTGGAACCATGTGTCACTTCAAATTGAACAAAAAATTACGTTTCTTTTCACTTTGGAGAGAACAGTTTCTATTTTGCTGTCCTGTCTTCAGAATGTCGGACACTAGCTGAGGCTCGACTGTTTACAACAAAGTTCTATCAAGGCTGTATTGCCTATTTCTGGTTCTGCTTGATTTCTTCAGTATGCTGGGAGATTTCTTTGAACTTCAGTGTTTTGTTATATTTCACTTGTAAGCTGATGGTACTGAGTCATTTGATTGCTTTTCATGGATTTGAAGTATGTTCTAGTTCAAGACATGATTGGAATTGCTTTCTCACACCTACTAAGTATTGCTCGCTTACGGATCAACAACTTCTAGCCTTGAGTTACTAATCTAGGCATGCAAATCCTTTAAATGTGGCTATTATTCTTCTTTTCACCATCCTTGTGTAGGCTTTTATCTGAAGATTGCAGACAGCCAAGAATGTCTGCAGCACATTTAGAAAACCTTTCCAAAACTACACTGCAATCCTTACTCCCATTGCTATTCACGTGTGTGCTCCATTCACTTTGCTCTTTCAATGGCTTCATAGGTTAGTCCTTCTTAATTTTTCCCCACTACCATTTGATAAAATACCTACTAAAATGCCGGGTCTCTGTATTCAATAGAATTATATTCCTTCTTAATTTTTCAGGTTTATCCAATGAGGTGCTGAAATCCTAAAAGCCCTTCTCTTCTGTATGAAAACAGTGCAGACAGAACACTTGAAGATCATCCATTACATCTTACAGTTTTGATGTCCTTTCGGTGAGCCATTTTTGGATCCTGTGTTTAAGTCAAGACCCAAAATGTCAAGATTTAAGTCTGGAAGGGAAAATAATGACTCAGCTACTGTCAGTGCAAGTGTTTACTTGAGTGATTTCACCAGTGGCACCTAATGCTTTTGCTTTTGTTGTTATTGTGCGAAAGCATCCAAGAGGCAAAATGGGGATTATGGAAAGACTAAGTTGGTGTATTTATACAACAAGTTATAATGGCTGTTCAGATCAGTATTTGTCAGCTCACCCCCTGTTCTCATCAGAAACATGTAGTTAGTGCTTTATAAAAGTAATGAAGTGACAGAACTCTGTGAGGTAGGAAGATGATCCCTTAAATCTGTTTGTGGGTATCAAATACAGGCAAGGTTGCTAGCAATATTTTCGAAGGCAGTGAGGTACTTAAAAATTCAGGAAGATACTGCAGAATTGCTGGATGCACACAGGCACTTAGATCCCCAAGATGCAGGTAGGTACAGAGATTCAAGTCCATTAAAGAACATGACTGCTATAGCATCTGATACAAGAGTACCCTCAAGCAGAACCCGTAGGTCAAGCTGGGACTTTTCACTCATTGCACAGAGTTGGGAGCTTAAGATCAAGAAGATAATGAAACTTACCAATAATAAGGCATTTAGGCAGCAGCAAGCCTTAAATCCTTCCTTTGATGAACTGATCTTTTCTACTTTGGATTCATTACACTGCAGTCTCTTGAAGACTGGCATGTGGGGTTATACTTTAGAAGAACAGAGGACAGTCCCTCTTTTCTTCCAGAGAACAGCTATTAATTCAGCAGGTGGCTTTATGGGCACCTGTGAAACTTTCCTACCAGAAACCTGGGCACTGACAGACTTTAACACCTAAACACCTACTGAGGATTTTGAGAATCTACACTTTAGACTTGAGTTCCTAAACCAATCTTTACATATCTCAGTCCTTTAAGGACCTAAACCGAAGTGGTATTTTTAAATTTTTGCTAAAGCTTTGAAGTTCTTATTACATACTTAAGTAACAAAAGACTTGCAATTCTGGTTATGGTTAGCATGCACAAATACTTAGTTGAAGTAGGGATGCGAACCAAAGGTCCTTCTGATCTGAGTAGTTACATATGCAGTCTAGTTTTCATGCACAGTAATATGTTAGTGTATGTGACCTCAAAAATTTGTTCCCACAAACGTAAGTGCTGCTAAAACTTTATCACTTTTATGTTTCCAGAGAAACAAATGTAAAAGGAGTGTGAGATTGACCCATGCACCATTTAAAACTTTATATGGTTATTTACATTAAAAATGTGCAGTATTTGTCCAACTGTAACTATAAGTGTAGCTTTTAAAGTATCTGAGACCCTAGACTAGTTATTTATTGTTCTAGGAAATGACTTTTATGAGAGCAGCACAGAAACTAAAGACTTTTGATTCTAAGTCTAGACTAAAGCTCAGCAAATAGTCCAGAGACAGTGACTTTCTGACTTACTGCCCAATGTGGAGAAACAGCTTCAGTGACAAAATGGCTTACCTCAGATGAAAAAATTGGCTGGCACCTCTATAGGAGCTATTCTCAGAGGCCATGCATGTACTGTAATGTCAAACAAATTTCGCTGAGGGGACTGCTGCCAGATTTCCTGATTAGGTGGCCACTATGTGCAGTATCATTTGAGAGCTCCTTACCAGATATGTTGCTTTCATCCTGCTTTTTAGGCTTTTAGCACTCTGAAATAATCAGAATCAAAAAGATTATCTCCAAACAGTCAACATTGATTGATTGATTGTTTCTCCAGTCCCTGAAAGAAATGGAGCAAGACATGATGTTACAAAAAACAACAAAGCAAAACAAAATGAACATAGAAGACAGAGCATGCAATTGGTGGTACAGCTTCCTTGAGAAAGAAGACTACCCTAACAGTGCCTGTCTGTGAAGACAGGTAACATAAGATCAGGTCTATCATGGCAGATGAGCAATCTGTCTTTTCCAGTACCTCATCCCTAACAGTGGCCTCCAGAGGATGCATAGAGAATAGGAGCGCAAGAGCAGGACAACCATATGATGCTACTCCGTGCTGCACCTTCTCTGCCTCCTCTGATTTACAGCTGACTGCCTCTTTCTTTGTACTTCCTAGCTTTCAATGAACATTCTGCACAAATTTCTTCAGTTATGTTTTTGAACTCATGCAGCCTTGGGCAGCCAGGATTTGGATTTTGAAAGTCAAAACCATCGAAAAAGCAAGTCATGGCTCTCAAATTTTGTGCTGTTGTAGAGCAGGAACATGCTATCTGCTTAGAGCAGTACCCTTCAGTCGTGTTTGATTTGCAGGTCCTCATACATTTTCCAGTGGAGTTGCATTTTGCTGTATAGCAAATATAATCCTACTGATAATAGGCTTATTGTTCTCAGTTACAGCTCGTGGCTTAATTACCAGTAGTCCATGGACTCCCAAAAGTCTATTAATCCCTGTTTTTACATTCTAACATCCCTAGGACCTCTCTTAGAAAAAAGCCTGTTAGTCTACTGTACAATTTTTTCAAAGAGACTTGTCATCATTACATCACTGGACCTTTATGTTGGAACTCTTCACATTTTCAAAAGACATTCCAGTCATGCAATAACATATTTATTACCATTAGCATCATGTAAGAATGTTATTCTTGAAAAAAGTATTCCATTTGAAACTGAGTTTGTTAAAAATAATGTGACTTTTTAAAGCAAAGTTAATTAAGAATGTACATGAATTTTCCAAGTCAATCTTCAAGCAGGAAGAATTGAGAAAGTCATTAGATTAATTTAAAAAACCTGTATTTTATTTATGATCTATAACAGCAAAAGAATTGAGTTGTTCCTTCAAGTCTTACTTTCTATATCCATAAATTTCAGTTGGAAAGTATTTGGATATATTAATAAAAAGTCTTACAGAAAGACTGAATACTGTTCTGCTACTTAGTTGGCAAAGGAATGTTCTATAAGCTTATCAAAATATAGAAATATAAGACTTTCTATGGCAGGCTGAATCATAACATAAAACTAATTTCTTTAGAAGGCCCCTACCAAATACTTTAGACAGAAATAAATTTCAAATGCAACAGGCAGAAAAGCCTTCTCAGTGTTCCATTACTGTTTTCTCAAGTACCAAGTACTTTTGTCCTAGTACATGTCTGGCTATAATACCGAAACTATCCTTCTTGAAGCGTCAGTAATATGACAGTGACTTCCACAGGTTAATGAGCATTGTGAAGATGTGGGTTTTGTTGAAGGTAAATGTGTTGCCCTCCCATTCATCGCCTTTCTTCATGTTCTCATGATGACAGAACAGGAAGCTGGAGGCATCCAGTGTACAAAGAGCATTCATTATTTTCTAAACAGTTTGTAACAGTTACCTACTGGAGCTCTTTTATCTTCATACTTGTTCACAGAGAGAAGACAAAACAAATATCCTTAATAGCAATAATATGTTTGGTTCTCTTCTGTAACTGAAACCTTGTTGTGTGGTTATCATCATCTAAGCTCTGTGTAAATTGCCCAGGCAGTGGCTGGGGCAAAAAAACTTCACGTTGTTTACAGGAAAACACTAAAAGCTGCGCCAGAAAGGGTTGCTTTTGATACTAAATAATCTATACACTGTCTTGGTATTAGCAATTGTTTAATGCTTGATTATCCAAGACCTGGAAAGGGGAAGGTTATAAACTTTGAGTGGGCCAGTAAGGTGGTGACTGTGCCCTGGTAAGCAAAGGACAGGCAGTAAAAATTGAATAAAAGGAAAAACATACTAAACAAATGACTCAAAATCACATCACTTATTGGAAAATCCTCTTCATTTCAACAGGCACATACACAGGCCAGCTAAAACCTTCAGCAGAGGTAAATCAGCACATCCTTCCATTAGCATGAGTGACCTAATGATGATTCAATTTATCTGAGGATCTGGTCCTGAGCATTCAGCTGCAGGTTAGATCTGGTTTTGTCAGTTTTGCAGCCTAATTTTCCTGCCTGGACAGTTGGAACGACTCTCCTCAAAGCACATAGTGTTGTCTGTGTCATCATTTCAAACCAGCCAGCAAGTTCTCTATGGCACCAAAACTAGTGCTGGAATGAGGTGCAGGCCAGAGATCCCAACTCAGACAAGCAAACACTTCTGAACTCACAAGTTCATTGTCCAGAGTTTGTGCTTAAAAACAAGCTCAGAACATCTGCCAAAAATCACAAGACACTTGAGGCAAGAAAAAGAAAGAGAACACCCCCCGCCAAAACCAACCCAAAACAGAAATCCCAAACTAGACCAAAATGAAAACTCAAATCTTAAAACTGTGCTGAAAACATTATTCTAAAAATGACACCAGCTTCAGGCAAAGAATAAGGATTATTTCTTTTTTCCCGTCTAAAGCAGCTGTTTAAAACACACCAGCCCTCTACAATACTGTCTTCCATTATGATGTCTCTCATTTTTGGGGCCAAAAAGCTTGAAGACATCAACTCAGACAAATGCAGATGACTCAGGGCTGAATGGGTTGCTTCCAAAGTGAATGCTCAAGGGTATTTCATGATTGTAAATTCTTTTCCTTTTATACAAAGGCCTGGTGAGAACCTACATGAGAGCAAAACTGTTTTCATCTTGGACTATCTTTTCTCACCTCAAGTATTGTTATTTCAAGCTTATTTAGTTTAAAGCAGCTAGACAACTGCTGTAACCGTGCTTGCTTGGGTAAGCAGCAGATACTGTGACGTCAGGTTGAAAGCGCTGGTAGGAGAAGGCAGGGAGTAGTGCCCCAGGTTGGGTCCTCACTCTGCACACAGCACAGGTGAGTTGCACAAGAACAATCTGGATAAAATATGCTTACACATTATATGTTTTTGTCTTTATAGGTACGGTGACTGTGTAACCCTCAGTGCTTTGTGGTTCTGTGAAAAAAGAAGGGTTTTGTGTGGAATATGACAGTTAACAGGCACTTGGCCTTTGATTGTGCAACATGATCTTCAGACTGCTGTTGGACATTATGTAGAGGATTATAATTGATCAGCTTTCGATTAGGAGGCACTTTAGTATGATACTAAATAGGAAAGCCAGCCTTACTCTACAGAGGATCCTAGGCACTGTGCCACTACAAATTGCAATGTCTAATCTGGGTTTCTCAGATATTTAAATGTGTTATTCCCATTTGACTAATCTCTTTGAGTGCAGTCCCTCCCAACAGTGTAATTGCTGCATGGTAGGGAGAGGAGAGAAGCTGTGATTATCACCTGTAGGTGTGGACATTCTTCCAGGTGGGAGAACTGAGCAGCGAGTAATTAAATGTAATTTGTAGCTCCCTGTTCCTAAGAAACATCTTGTGTAAGAAATGAAAAATGTTTTTAGGCACTAAATGTCAAAAAATCTGGAAAACCAAGAGAACAGCCACTGTAAGCTAAATGGTTGAGGCCTGTCTTGTGAAATTAGTGAATAGTGAAAGAGGAATTAATTTATGAAGGTAGAGGCAAAAGATGTGACATCTCAAAGAGCCATCGGAAACCTAACAGTGACCTGCATCCATTGATGTGTAGATAGGTTAATGAACAGAACACATCTAAAGGGTAATAACGAATGGAGAAGATGTGTCTGGAATTCATCAAGTAGCACAGAAAAAGCATGAAATTATAAGAAAAAGGACATTGAAACAAAATCAACAATTCAGAGCAAGAGACAAAACTAAGACTTGTATGTTTTTTAGAGAAAGGGTGATATTGATAAATGCTTTGCTTTTAGGTCATGTAACTATGGCAACAGAAACTGTGTCAAAGCTCACAAAAAGAGAAAAATGCAGGATGCTGAGGGTTTTACTTGTAAATGACACAAACGAAGTGCAAAGAAGCACATCAAATGGTTTGTAAAACAAACCAGGACCAGAGGCAAGGAAAGATGAGAACACAAAAATGAGAACACTATGCCTGACAGAAATCAGTGCTAACGTATAAAGTTTGCCCCAGAGTGCAACAGGCATGTCCAGACTAGGAAAATACTATTTTGCAAGATAGTGTTTACAAAAGAAAAATGTGATTGGAACCCTTCAAGCAGAAGAAACAATATAAGGAAGAGAAGATAGGAAGCTGTTAAGAAAGCAAAGTTCAGAAGTCATTGCTAATTGCTGAAAACACCTTCACTACAGACTATTGATATGGTAATGCCATAGCTTAGGAGCAGTGAGGAGCTGACAAAATTATAGATGAAGTTTTATCCAATTAGCTTTGTGGCATGAAAATATGGTGACAAGAAAGGAAAATGAGATTTGCCATGTGATAAAATCAGAACATAGTACAATGTGCGTAGCAAATGTCAATTCAGGCCAGTTTCTGTGCAGTGGTTATCAGGAATGTTAGAACAAACTACACAAAGTAGATTTACAAGTGCTCATGTCCATCATGTTTCCAGAACAGCCAGACAGCAGGAGAGAAGCCTTGCCTATTGCCCAAGGCTACTGGACCCTTAAGAGAAACCAAGTGTCCAACACAGCATCATATATAAAAACACTTGCGTAATCATACCCAGATCGCTGGGAAGAGGAATTAATCACAAAAATACTTGTAAACCAGCTCAGAGAAGGGAGTTTCTCACCAAAGCCAGATGCACTATCTACTCTCCAAATGTGATCAAAGCTGACCAGGATTGTTACATGGGGCAATGCGGGCCAACAGACAGCAGAGAAAATCCAGACCAACACATCAGAACACCCAGCCTCCCTCTCCCCAGAATACACAGCATTTGTAGCTAGCTTTGATGGAAAAGTGGGAAATCCTCACTACAATGCACATATTTAAGCTTTGGGGAATCAGACAAGCTGTCAGACACACCCACAGCTACCACTAAATAAAATATTAAAGCTTTTCAGCTGCTAAAGTAGCCCAGAAAGTAGGACCCAGAGGAATGTAATTCCAGTGAATTTGTACAGCTTACCTGTGAATGACAAATCAATCGCATCACATCATCAACATACACCGATGGGCAAAAATAAGCCTGATGAGTTGTGTTCACCTTGCTTTGGGCTCCAGAGGGGCTGTGTACAAGGGGAAGGGCTGAGAAGTGGGGAAAAGGTACAAAAGGGGGTAGATGAGTGAATGGAAGGAGGGTGAAGGAAGAAGCAGCATATGTAGAAACAGTGTGATAGAAGGAAACAACCTACTGAGCAGAACTTTTGTAGTAAGGGATAGAATAACAGTTTGGACAGGGATGGAAAATTAATATTCTGCAGAGCATAGCAAATGGAGTTTACTGATCATAATATGGACAGACGGCATATAATCATATCCTATTGCTGACATGAAACACAAAATAGGGATGCCTACACACTTTTTATCTGTCTCTGCAACCCTGGAGCGCCCGCCGTGGGACCGTGTGCCAAGTGCTGTGTTTCCATACGCCACATGCCTCCAGCTTGCCGTGGTCCCTCTGCCTATTTGTCCTAACTGAGCACCCTGACTATATGTGCAATTACCATTAAATGAATCCAGGCTTGAAGACGGGCTGTGCTGAATTGAGTAGAAAAGACTTGAGCCGTGTAATGAGAACTATGGAGCATCAGGCATTTTGAAAAGTTATGAGAAAATGAAAGTAGTATCTACTCCCATTTATTTTTGCTATTTAAAATTTAACTGTGGAAAAGTTCAGAGAATCTATTCCTGACCCAGAAAAGGGTAAATAGAGGAAATAGCTGGTTTGGACCAAGAATAGAGCTTCCTGTGGAATAGGAATTTTACAGCCTGTTTTTGCTATGTAGCAATAAAAAGTCTGATTCTCTCAGTAAACTTTCTTGCTGGTTATTTAAAAATTAGATATTGTTATAAAAAATATTCATGTTTGTATATGAGCCAGTGCCATCCTGCCTTTGAAGGAGGTCTCAGGTAGATTAGCTCCTTTGCTGGGCTGTCAAAAAAAAACAAACCTGCTTGTGGAGGGACCAGCCAGTGTGTTCGATCAGAAAATACCATGTGGGTTTTTTTCTAGTTGCTCTGACTCCTATCCTTGGTTTCTGGTGAAGTGTTATCCTCTCTCCTGCTCGCTCTGGAGATGCTGCTCGCTACCTAACCTCTGGCAAGCCTGGCAAGCTTTATCTGCTAAAATATGTTTTTTGCTCACCACACAGATTTACCCAGGCTCTCTTTGCTCTAGTAAAAATATTTGCAGGAAAGCTGACTGGACATCACTTCTGGCTTCCTTTTACCTTACATGACCTAAATTAGTACCTAGTTATATACTTCTTAGTGGTATAATGTGGTGAAGGCCATCCATGCACCATTTTCTAGAATGTTTGGTTTCCATTAGAGAAATTAAGAGATACTAGAAGACCTCCAACTGGAGACATATAATTTTACCAGGGAAAAGACCAAGAATCCTTTAAATCACATATACATGCAAGCTGTTGCATATGGATGCATTTAAGCTTTTAGACGGCTAGCCATTTCTTTACAATTCATGTGTTACTATGTCAACAGCAGTACTTATTCTGGTTCCTTTTGTCATTCTTGTTTTGATAGCCAAAAGCATGTTTGGTGGGTAGTTGGGTCTTTTCTTACATACATCAGTTTGTTTTGCTAATAGCATTGATATTGAGTCCTGTTCTCTTCAGGTTTAGAGAGGTGCAAACTTGTTCTCCACTGAAGGATTGCGTAATGTGATCAGTAGCAAAACTTGGCCTGTCTAAACTATGTTGGGAAAATTATCTGGTGAAGATGAGCCCTTACCTTGCAAGCTTTCTGAAATGTGCATCATCAGAGAGCTCTTCCAGAAAATATGTTTCTCTCAGTAAAGCTCAGCCCCGTTCTCTGTTCATTGCAGAATGGAAAATAGTTTGTGAAAGCTTGAATGAAAATACTGTTCAGTATCATGATTAGATGTTATCATATTTACTGCTTTGTGGATTAGAACTTATGAATGTTCAGAGGTCTAACTAAACAGTTTGGGAAACAGCCAGATAATGCTTGGCAGCACTTGGTGATTAACCCAGAGAATAGTTATTTGCCCCAAAGTGATGTTGATGAAAACAGTTTGGCTATGGTGACTATAATAAGCTGCCCTTCCATCCTGAGAAGGCTTAGCATTTACCTAGAACAAAGAACAGGCTATAGAAAAATACTGTAACTTACCTGTATATATTTACACTGTCTGTGACAAACAGATTTATGAAGCTATACTACCCTTACAATTTACCAAATAAAAAAAACCCCAACAAACTCAAATAACAGCATAGAAAAAGGCATCTTCAAACATATCAAAACAATACCTGTGTATGCAGTGTAACGTAATTTATAGGCCTTTTATTGATAACACAATAACTCTGTTCATGTTTCTGGCAGAGCTTTAAGAGTGCATAACACAGCATAGGAAACAGGTGGGACAGTAATTTAATCTTCCTAGTGGCATACTGTAATACCAGAAGAGGCCACCGAGAGTCTTCAAGGAAGTCTCTGAATAAGAACCATTTACTGAGATCATGTGTAGTATATCTACTGTATTTTGCATCAAAAGATGTTTTTAAAAGACCACTATAAAAGAGAAAAATCGATTTTTATTGGGAAGTCTATGTGTACAAGGGAAAAAATCCACCATCATCGCATTATCTAGGCAGCAGTGAGGAAGCATTCCAGGATCTGGGGTAAGTTTACAGAATGGTAGGTAGAGCATTTAGCCAAATAGTTCCCATTAACATTGACGTCTGACAAGTGGTGCAGGCACCTACCAACTTACTGGAAAGTGATCTCTTAAATTCTATAACTGTATTGAAAATCTTAAGACAAAAAAATGGTGAATTTGTTAAACGAGTGGATGAGGCACTGAATGACAAATTCCTGTTTAAAAACAGCAGGACCTGTATGTGTGATTCCCTGCTGTAGTAGCAGTGCCATTGTAACAACGATGACTTCAGAAACTAAGTGATTCATAAGGCAAAATAATATGTTTGTAGGCTATGAGGCATAGCTAGGAAAAACATAAAGGTTTTCAGCCTTTCATGTGTGCCTGTGTGGGACACAAATGCTAATGCTTCCCTTCAAGGCAATATGCCTCATTTCCCTCAGGAAAGGTTTACTTCAGCCTGAGTTTATACCCCTCTATCTGTTCCTGCACTAAAGGAGGCCGGGGTAAGGCTTCATTAGGCATCAGGGCTTTTATAAAAGAAATACACTGGATTTTTCAGTTGGAAGAGTGTCCTTCACTTACAGTTCTACTGTGAGCAGCTACCCAGCTGAAAGGTGTGGTGGGATTCCTCTTTTGTTGTCCTTCATTTCATTCTGATTCAAATATTTTCTGTTTGCTTAACCAAAGCTCTAACCAGCCCTCTAACCATCAACCATGAAATACAGCTTCCCAGTCAACTCCCTCCATTTAAATAGGAAATAGGTCTGTCACAAACCCTGTAATAGGAGAACTATTCCTGTGGTCTGTGCCAGTTACTGTCATTTTTCCTTGATAAACAAGCATTTCTCTTGGTTCTGTTGCAGAGACTTGCATCAAGCTGAGAGCTAAAACACCCTGATAGTTGCCATCAAGATGGTTTGTACAGAGCTGCACAAGCCCAGTGATAAATGTGACATTTAAACATTGTTATTTGTCATCAACAGTAAAAATTCTGTGACCAATGACTAACCATCAATTGCCAGTACTTCTGCTGCTCATAGGCAAAATTGCATATATTCAAGCTCAGCATCCCAAAACTGTGTTGCTTTTGCCAGATTAACAGGCACATCCACTATTACTTAACCATTTGAAAAAATGTAGCTGCTTCTGTGAATACGTAAAATAATAAATTATGAGAGAGAATAATACTATTTTACTCTTTAGGTTTGAGCACAGCTTTAAAAGACAATCAGCAGCTGACCATTATCTCTGTTAAAAGCTTAATATACACAAAGTTAGGGCACAGCTCATCAATTTTATTTAAGCTTTATGGCTCCATGGTCCAACTGGTTACAATGGATCTGCACACTGTAACACTGGAGTATTATAGCAATCTCTCAAGCCCTCTATTATTAGAATTTAGTATATAGTTTTGTTCCATAAGAGCTTAAAGAGTTTAAAGGCAATGCTACAATTCAGATTCAACATTCTGTGTCAGAAAGGGGCTTTGTACTCTAAGTCTATATGAAGTTGGTAGAATTCACTTCTGACTTTTAGCAACCCCCCTTAGAAAGGCACATTTGCCAGTGCTGCATGATACCAACACTATGGCACTTCAGAAATGCCTAAGTGTTCCTTACTGGGTGTGTAATGGCATCTTGCTGCATCTCAGTTATTTCTGCATGGTACCTGCTAGCCAGTGCCAAGCAGGTCCACAGCTAGTGCACTTCAAGGCTGTGCTGTTCATACTAGCTCAGTACCTGCCCTATTTGTCATTTTTTTTTGGCATTCACAATACCATAATGGTTTCTTTATCACCAATTTGTCAGTTGGCCTGGGCAGCGAATCACTGTGGGAAGCTGGAGACCAGCCCTGCTGTGGCATCATGGGGGAAGGGTCTGATGGCTCCGTGGGCTGAGAGGGGGTCCTGGGCCCTGGGCAGGATGGGGGGCACACCAGAGGACAGGGACAGCCCTTGGTCTGCAGTGCCCTCTGGGCACAGACTCTGGTCCATATGAAGCAACAGAGATCTTTGAATCCAGGCTGACACACACAGTTCAGCAGCATATTTGAGGAGTTTCAGATTTAGACTGACTATAAAGAGAAAATTAATAAAATCTAAGGCAAAGGTTCATTTTCAACATGATAGCCTCTCTTGCCAGACAGGATATTCTAATGATGTTCTTGCACTGAACAATAGGAAACATCAAACAAGTCGCTTTACAGTAACATGGGTGGATCTAACCGTCTCCATATGTACATTTTTAAAGCATCATTGTTCAATTAATACTTTATATGGTAAAAAAAAAAAGTAACAAAAATATTTCATCTGGAAGTATGATCAAAGATCAGTTTCTTGCTGCTGAATATTGTGAGAGTATATAATATAGGACATAAGTCAACTTCTTTTTCCAAATGTCTTTTGGTTTAATACTTTGAAAGTCTTAGGACTTTTATTGCAAAGGCTGTATAAAATGCCAGGGGAGGGGAAATACATATACGTACATCTCAAATCATCCTGAAATGCTGCAAAGAGGGAGGGAAAAAATGAAAGTCATATTGCAGGATTGCTCTCAGCTTTAGGAATGAAATGAGCATGATGTCATATTGAATAGTTTATAGGGTTGTTGTAGTAAAAAAGTTACTTTAAAGGACAAACTCCTGGATATCTTGACTTTCAGCTGTTAAAATTAAACCTTCTAGTAAAAAGTGGGAATATCCTATAATCACAACAATAATAAGCCTGTATATTGGAAACATGGAAGTGCATTGTTAACATAAGTTTTCAGCTATTTGTATTTCAATGAAGCCACATAGATGAAAATTATGGCAGAAAAACAACTCTCCATGTAGCATTTCTTATTCCATGTCACATTTCACATATACTTAGAGTAATATCCAGCTATGCTAGTGAATGATAAAGGTTATGGCTATCTATAATTTCCAATGATACTGCAGCAGAGACAGTAATGGCTCTGTGTTCTCCTTCCAAGTGCAACAAAGACCTTGTGGGTTAAAGGCTGCCCTAGCATTCCAGATTTCTGCATTCAATGCTTGGCTCTGTCACCAACGGGATGCGTTACATGGAGCCAGTATATTCCATACTTTCTAAGCATGAGCTGAAAAATAGGATAAATCTTTCTCTGTGTCACTGTGATGCGATATAAAAGAAATAAAATATCATGCACTGGGAAAACAAAGAGCAGAGAAAGAGACTGACAAAATGCAACTGAACTTTACTGCACCCAAGGGTTATGCTCACCTTTAGATGGTTGTAAACGTAAACACAGAGAACTTGCATCCTTCCTTACAGCTGTTGAAGCATATGTCACAACCTAGGCAAACACACATGTTCATGTTGCCCCACTGTTTGCCCATAGAGCTATTGGCTGTGCAACTGAGAGGCAGCAACAGCTTGTGTCTCTTACACCTGCCTTTGCTGCATGAGGGTCCTCTGCTATGCCAATGTAGGACAAAAGTTGTAGGGACTGGAAGTAGCACATTAGACATTAGAGCTGGGCCTACCATCACCCCACCAATTAATCCTTTTCAGGTAGGGAGAAGAATTGCTAGAGACCTGTCTAGTCTGGATTCAGTAAATGCAGCCATCTCCTTTAACTTGAATCAGTTCCTTCCAGAGAGGGACAAAGCCATGTTTGAAATAAAGAGAAGACCATAGTTTTACGGTGCCACTTTTCTTTCCCCTGGAAGTCCACACAGTGGGGAGAAATATGGTGGGCTCAACAACTCTGAAATCAACAGAGCAAAATAAAGATGATTTATCCAAAATTTTATCAAATGATTCTATGATGAAAAGTCTCACTATGGTGAAAATGAGACAAATGAATGCTAAAAGTGAAAAAAAAACAACAAACCAAACCCAGCCCAACAAATACAAATCTAACTTGCTTCCTTGTGTTAAGGGATAACCATCTTTTAATATACATATGCAGGGAGTATATCACTACTTCCTGTCCCACTTCGTGGCTGTCCCTACTGAAGATATATGTTTCTCAAAGCTTTTGTTTTGTTCTCTGTGGTTTTATAATTTTTAGTTTTGCACTTTGGGGGGTTTCATGTAATTCCCATTTATTTTGCCTAAGTCACAACTCTGAATTCTTTGTAACAAGAAGTGTTTTTTTGATATGTTATCAAAAATGTAATGGGAAAAGTTTTATGTTCTAACCACAAGCAAGATGCCAGATTTTAGTCTGCTGTGGACAAAAAATATGGGTCTTAAATAGACCTGAAGAAACATTTATTTTCTTCTCCTAGCAAGAGTATGAATTCAGCTGCATATCATTTAAAGCAGTAGAGTTGAGGTACCTTGGAAAATACCCATTTTATGGCAGATGCCATGTTGAATACAGAGACTATGATGTGCAATTACAAAGTCCTTTTACTGTTCTCTTCTGAATCCCCATTTTGGACATCTCCAACACTGAAACAAGATCAGGGTGTCTAGAAACTGTGTGTATTCAAGATTATTTTATGTTTCACCTAAAAAAGACTCCTGCATCATAAGAACAAGACTCATTTCCCACCTTAGCCTAAGGTTAGCTTGAAGCTGAAGCAGAGAAAAAAAAATAGCTGAATAATAAGAATACATTTAGTATGCAAAATATTTTCTATTTCAACCTTCTCTTGAATATTTCAGTCTAAATTGAAAATTTTTTCTCCCCTCTGAATCTTCTTGGGGTGGGCAATTTACAATATGCGAGATAGGCACTCCTCAACACATTTCAAAATGAAGATTATCTGTCTCTACTCTTGGCCTAAGCTTTCTGGCATACAAATCCATATTGCACCTGTATAGACACTTTCCTGTCGCAGACATCTGTCTGCATCTCTATTGCAGTAAAGCTGGTAGTATAAATCATGTAAATGAATGTCATGCATTTGATCTGGTTTTCAGCTGTGCATCCTCAACTTCATAATGAACAGAAAGGCCTTAGGGAGGAGACCGCAGCAAACTAGAGAAGAAGGAAGGTGTATACCACTACAACAGGCAATCTACTGTTGGCATCAGGCTAAAGCAGCCCTTCTAAATGTACACAGTGGAGGGAGACAGGTAGGTGAAAATGAAAAACCTACCATCATCATGCCAAACTTTCTTCTCCTTCAGTAGAGTCAGGGCTTACATTCTGAACTTTAAAAGTTTGAAGACTTTAACTATTAAAACATGCCTAACTCAGCTAAGTATGGAATGTTGTTCTTTAGTTCATGCTCGTCTTCATTTCAAAGAAGCAGCAGGTAATTTAAATGTAATTTAAGTTTTGCTATTTTAAAGAGTGAATACTGGGGTTTGCATCATCATTGAAAGTAATGTCAAGTCTCTGGTAGAAATTGATGAGTGGCATCTGATGTAACTCACAGTGATTAATGACTTTAATTAATTATTAATGTGCAACTCTAATCTCTCTAATGGCAAAAAGCAAGTCACCCCTGTAAGAATAACAGTTTCAACAAAACAGAAGTAGGATTTTTCCTATAATGGCAAGTTCTTCTTAAAGATAACAGCATGCAATGGAGTGGCGGGGAGCATCTGGGCCAACTGTATGGTCACAGAAGTGACCAATGCCACTTGAGGGATGTGAGTCTTTATTGAAATTAATTTAACTGCTTATTAGAATCAACTAATACTCTTTTTTTCCTCATGTTATTCTTATCACTTAAAATCAGAAGTTTCAGATAGATTTTTTTATTAGCACTTTAAAAATGAGACTCCCTACATGCTGACAGAGTAGAATGGCCCTTGATGACCTTTACCAAATGTAACAAAGGAAGTGGAGCAGCCTATGGCCCAAAATTTGGTCCAAGCAGCTCTGAAATGGCTGTTTGCTGGATGAACACTTCTTGCAAATAATTCCTTCATTATGCTGCTGTACAACTGACTTTCCAGATGGGGCTTGTCAAAGAAACAAAAATATGTGGCTGTGAACTCCAAATGTTGTCATTCTAGCCCTGCTGTTAGTGAGATGCAGAAGAGATGGTGCATACAAATGGTTGAGCCATGAAGCAATCTACTGTGTTGGAAAAATTTCCCTTCAGCAGAATGAAAATATTGCTCTGCTGGGCAAACTTAACTAATACTCATTTAAATACGATTCTCCAAGACCAAGCTGGAAGTCAGTAGGACCTTTATTCTTCTTGGTTTAGTAGCTTTGTGGTTTAAACCCAGCCCCTGTGGGTTTAAACCCACACCACTGTACCAGCTACTAGGAAGAAAATTAACTCTATCCCAGCCAAAACCAAGACAAGCAGACTATTAAGGTGCAGTTCTGATCTATGTCCCCTATTTACTTCAGACAAAAGCATAATGGTTATTATAAAATAAAAATGAAGATGTAATCCATCTCTGAAAATATTTTTGATGTTACATCCACTTGGAGTTACAGTAAAGGGCTAACATTTTAAAACAAGTTAATTTTCCTGAAGAGTATCTCATGTTATTTATTTTCATATCTCTTCAGCTACAGCCTGTACCGCAGAAGTGAAGACTTATTTATCTGTATCATTTAAAAGCACTGGCATGACTTAATTCTCAAGAATCCCTCACCAGAGAGGTAAAAAGGAATTTAAATCACTGGAAAAAAAACCCCAAATCATTTGTTGTGTTACTAGGGAATCTGATTCCTAATAGAAGCAAAGAAAATCGGACATGAGACTTTAAATCAGTTCTTTAGTCCTAAGTATATCAAAAGAAATGTCGCTTCTGTGGAAGTGATTCATTCATCCACATGCGGTTTGTCCTTTAGGATGAATGTGCTCACAATATCCACTTGAATGAAGCACGGTCTAGAATTTAATCAAATTGAATTGTGATTTTTGTGTGTGCATTTTGTTGTTTTTCTGTTACATGATTGTTTCTTCTGATGTCTAATTGAATTCGAAAGAGAAAAGTTTTAAAACAACTGAATCTGAGGTTCTTTTGGACCTATCAACACATTGCTACACATGTGAAGACTCAACATGAGAATATGGCACAGAGTCAATGAAGCATTTACAGCACTTCCCTACCTTTGGAGATTTGAGACACATACAGAACCATATGTACTACTTTTTTTTTGGTTTTACTGTGTAAGACAAAGTCTGCCTGTTTTCTTAACACATAGCAAAAACTACTGTAGACTTACAGGCCATCTGTATACTAGGATAGGAGCCTGTTTAAAGAGATGTTTACATGCATACCCAGCACATACCAGATTGTACATGAGACAGACTTCAAACAGGTCTTCACCTCATCCAGTGCAGCATATGGATGATATACAGCACAAAATAGCAGGTTCCATTTTTTGAAGTGTACCTTTCCAGAGCTTCCACCAACCCTGTCACTTACATGCTTTTCCTTGATGGCTAATGAGAAAATTGGGGTTTCTTACTCCAAGGAGACTGGTCTTCAGATACTGAGAGGAATGCACCATCTTCATCTCTACCATAAATAAATGTATAATAATGTAAGTTAGTCATTGGCACAACTCTCCAAGCATGGATAACAGTCTGGAAAGACTTGTTTGGGAGGCTGAGGCATCTCTTGAAACATGAGAACAGACTAAATACAAATCTGCCACGGATGGTTCAGGAAAGGTTGGTCCTGCTGGGGGGCAGAGGATTAGATAGGATGGATCCGTTTTTTCCTATTTTCTAAGACTTTTTGTCTTCTATGAACTGGACCAGTTTTCTGTATGGCAACATCAAGGTATCTGAGTTACTTCTGCTGCACCCTGATTTATTTCAAACCACCAGCCTTCAACAAGGTACACACAGAAAAAATACCAAGATGAAACTTTACAAAATCATTTTGCTATTCAACTGCTCATCTGGTGTCTCACTTCTACAAAACAGCCCTTCAGGTGCACCTTAAGCTACACTTCCACCTCTTTTCTCCCCAATTCAACTATCAGTTCCATGCAAGTACTGCTGTTCTCAGATCTGTGATGGAAGTACCAAGAAGGCAAGAGTTTGCCAAGTGCTTTCATCTATCGCAAAGTTTTCTAGGAAGGAAAACTCTTGTCTGCCTGCAAATTCAGGATGAAGCACACAGGAGATTTAAATGAGAGAGAGGTATTTTGAGAACGTTTTCCGGATTTTCATTAAAGAAATGGAGCAAATGATGGGAGTACAAGTGTGCTGAGGTATACTTGAGCATCCTGCACCCCAATGTTTTTCCTCAGAGCTTTGAAGATATGATGTGAAAGTGCTAAGCAAGGCTCCAGAAACTGCTGGCAGCATGCTGTGGTTTATTTATTTCCTTTGCATGGGCTTATTACCAATTTTGCACATAACTTGTGACCTGCTGTTTCCCTTCATGGCAAGCAACCAAAGGGAATGTAGGTCCTTAATGAGAAACAATCCATTTTGCAAATGGACTTCAGAGCAGCTTTTACAGGCAGCAGCATCACAAGTGTTAATGCTGTGAAGATGCCCAGGAAACATGCCCTGCTACATATTTCTGGGTGTTAAGTACTTTAAAAAAAAAAAAAAAAAAAGAGGAACATTTTGGCTATCATTAGGTATAAGCCATAATAAGGTTGTTTCTGCCATTTGTTGCTAGACAGCACCCTAAAGCTATTCAGTGAGATTATCTGAATAACTTTGTCGTTAGAAAGCAGCTGTTCACCAGATGTTGTGCGACCCATACAGCAAACTTACAGGTAGTTATATTCCTTTCTTCTCAGCCACAAGAAAGACAGAGTACTGACAGGTTTGAAATCTGGCCTCAACTATCCTCTTACTATTGCCTTCTATAGTAAAATAGAAAAAAAACAACATCCACAGCATAGTATCCATAAATGGTCACATACAAATATATATGATGCCTGCCCATGTCAGGGGAGTTGGAACTAGATGATCTTAAGGTCCTTTCCAACCCAAACCATTCTATGATTCTATGATATGTCTGCTAATTACTTTTAAATGTTATGATGTACAAGCTACTGTGAATATGGAACTGATTAATCTATGAAAACTCTTCTATGATTCCAGAAATATTTGCCTACAACTTTAGGATTCATTCTCTCCATTCCATAAAAAACCCCCACCTTTGACGTGTACATTTTTATTTTGCACTGCAGCATATTTCATTACCAAATCCTAACAGAAAAAATGTTGAAGACATTCAAGTTAGCTGAACACTGTTATATGGGCTTGCTTTAAAGCAAATTAATGATCTACTAGCAATCACAAAAACTGTGATTGCTAATTAGAGTAATGATGCAGCATATAAATTTAAGAAGGGTTTTGTAGAAGACAAAAGCCTGGCAGAAGTGGTCAAAGAGATGATTTTTTAGAAACAGAAGCTATTCACTGGACTAAGCCAAGGACACCTTACCCTGCACAGTATATAAGGAGTGTTAGGAAGACATATTTGTTTACTATGATTCGATTTTTCCCCTTATTTTAATTTATCTTTCTTAAGATTACTGTTATAAGTCTGAAACTTCAAACTACATCTGCAATAAAAAGAAAGATCTGTAGCATCTGAAAAGAGGCATAAAAATTTGAGCAGCTCCTAGAAAATGAAACTGAGAAATGTGGAAAGGATAATTAAGTCAAAGAGACAGAGGTATCTTGTATCAATGAATGAAGCTGGCAGGACTGACGTAGAATCAGGTAAGAGAAAGGCCTGAAGGATGGTGATGAACTCGAGTTGCTCATGGACACATTAGGGACATTTCTGGAAAAATATCTTGAAAAATATCAGAGAAAAATATTATCCTTATGGTGGGATGACAGATGACAAAGTGTCCTCCTTAGTAAGTCTTACGACAAGTTTCTACCATACCAGTCTCTTCTTTCTCTCCATGTTTTAGAAGTCAGGGCAGAGGGACTGACACTAGCAGGCAAAATCAGGTTGGCTAGAAATTTCTAGTTCAGGCAACCATTAAAACTACATATCTGGTGAAACACATCTTTATCATCAAGAGTCCTGCAGGTGAAGCAAGGGGGAAATACACATTGCAATAGGGAACCTTGGCATGGGAAAATAAGAAAAGCTCAGAAAATCTTTGGTCTATGCAGACCTTTAAAGTGCTGAGCATGGAAAAAACTTTTGCTCCAAGGAAGTCTTGCCTACCCACCTGGCACAACCTGACGTAGGTTGAATGGGATGACAACAGTGCCTACAACAGTGCCTACTTCTCTATACTGCAAATAGATAGCTGGGATTCCTTGTGTACCTCTGTGTGTGTGCATTAATTTCTTCTAGAGCTCTACAATACCCAGGCATTTGGTAAAAGATAATGTGGAAGGGTATTTGACAAACATATTTGATGATATGAGCCCCTCGTTTCTACCTGATCATGAGAATAAACTATATATAGCAAGGTTCCTTTGCATGCAAGAAGGCTTTAGAATAAAAGTATGGAAAGGCTAAAATTTGACTCCAGGTGTTAGAGGGCAGCACATGGTATCAGGTATGCAGATACATGGGTTTCTTTTGGATATTGTAAAAATAGAACAGACCAACCTTCATCTCAATTACAGGCACAATATAAAAATGTAAGGCAGATGAATGGCAGCAAAAAACCCTGTAATGTTCATCCAACTGCAGTGATATTGCATTAACAACATGATGTACTTAAGCACCTGCTCTAAACAGAAGTATGTTCTCTACTAATAATGTTAGAGATGCCTGATTAAACTGGAACTGGGGAAATGTATCAGCCATAAGGACTTGTCACAGAAATTATATACATTGGAAAATAACATGTCACCATTTACTTACTGCCAAAAAAGAAAATACCATAACTTAAAGTGAAGGAAGTATAAAATATAAGGGCAAATTGTGGACCTTACTCACGCAGACCCCAGCTCAAGAAGACAGGCGTATGTCCATATTTGCATCCTAGCTTTTATACAGCTCTGTTTTGCCAATACTTATGGAGTAAGAATTTGACCTTCTGTTGCTAAAGTTACACCCCCAGCCTCAAAATAGCCACTAACTTTACATGAGGTATTAATTTCCTCACACAGGTAACATTAACCTGGATCATCTTAGTGGAATGTGTTCCTGGCCATGGCAGGGGGGTTGGAACTAGATGATTTTTAAGGTCCCTTCCAACCCAACCCATTCTATGATTCTATGATCTGTGGACACATTTACCATGCCTCAGCTACCCTCTCTGCTTTGGTGGTTTGGCTCAAGTGTACTTTCTTGCAGAACTTCTGCCTGCAGTCAGTTTTAGTAATATCAACAGAAACAGGCATTTGTCTGTGAGCTGCTAACATAGCAAAACCCAGCTTATATGTTTGTCAACAATGTCTGCCATACAGAGAGTTAAATTAACACTAGACATTGGCACTATGGACAGTCCTAGTTAAGCGAGCAAGTCTAGTGTAGGGCTAATTCAATTTCACAAAAGCCAGAGAATAGCAGAATAACTAAGGACGTGTTTACTTGCTGAAAAGGCTGCACTGAGATCATCCATCTGTTCTTTGAGGAAGCTTCAAGGCCATCTTTCAGGCAGTTGTACAAATGTTGGAAAGCTAAATCAACTTTTACATTCATTATCTGCCGTTGCTGTCAAAATAGCAGAAAAAAACCACTGCAATGTAACTGTACATTTGGAAGGATGTATACACACTCTGAATTTTAGTATTCTTTTCCTTAGTATTTTTTGCTCTTTGAGTGAGAATTTTAATAAAAGCATTAAAAGGAGGGGATAGAATTTGCTGAAGATTAACAAACCCCAGTCAGAGTGTATCACTGCACAACTGTAATTACACAGAATTCCTGAGAAGCTCCAAGATATCTACTAGTCCCCAGACTTCAGGCACTCAAGGTTCTCTATATTCCTAGCATAAACTCAGAGGATAGCTATAGGCTCACACTTGTTTTCTGCTTTGAACAGTACCTAATAAAATGACATTTTGTGAAGCTCCTGCTTCCTTTCACAGTGATTTCTGTTGCAGAGATGCGTGATATTTTTCTCTCCAGCTAGGCTCTGAGGTGCAGACTGAGTTTTTTCAGTCTTCTATATTGCTACTACAGGAATGGGTGTACTGCATTGCAGGGGAGGTTGCAGATGTGAAAACTGAGATGAGTCTAGGACATATGCATGGTGTAGATCAGAGATTAGTCACTGGCCTTTCTCCTAGCAATTGGGCAAAAGAAGAAATTACTGATTTGGAGCCTGATCAGCTTGTCAAAGAAGGAGATTTCTTTGTTCTACGTTCAGGACCCCTTAGACATCCTCACGAGCATGATAATGCTTCCCACAGCTTCTAATGAGGTAAACAACACCCAGGTGCACACATCCGTAGTAAGGGAGGTTATCAGGTGTCAAGCTTTAATGCAAGGAACATGTATGACCAAAATGTCATTATGCCATGTATAACTAACAGTAAAGGTATAATTCAGTACTTGTGTTACCTGGATAACTTTCGGTGGTAACTATAGCAACCTGACAGAGGAATTATCACACAAAAAGAGGAACCAAGAAAATATTTCAACTTCCAAACTTTTATCTTACATATAGAAATAGATTGTCTTTTATGTGGAATTAAGCAGGATGTTGAGATGACAGCTTCCAGGCTGCACAGAAGAGCTTTTTCAAATCTCAAAGTTCTTATGCCACTAAATACTGATGCAAACGTACACAAGGGACAACCACAGTTCAAAAACACATGGTCCTTGGGGGTTAAGTTCCCCCAAGGGGTTTACAAGTGGTGTATGTAGACAATTTTAAGTTTGTACATCTAAGCAATCATGAAAGAGAGGGAAACACCTCTTCAGTGACAGGTAAGTGAATTATGCCACTAGTGTGCTACAAATCACCACATGGGAGCCACATCACAGCATTGCTTTTCCAGGAAGTCTTTCCATTTGCTGGTGCACTGCAGATAATAATCCCAGCAGCTTCATTACAAACAAGATTTACTAAAGGAGAGGATAGAAAATTATATAAACCCAAAGGATCTGCTTATAGATCACAAAAAATTAGAGACCTTAGCTATGACAGAATGAAAAGAAACCTAGCAAATTGTTTTAAAACCAGCAAAAAAGTGCATGAACATTTATTTTAAACATAGTTCATACTATTTTCATGTTCACCTTACCAACTGCTTGTAACAGTCCTTCTTTCTACAAATGGGGCCTTGCAGGTCTTGAGATCAGTATGATTTCTCTCTCCAATAACTCCAATAACTCCAATAACAGAGCTCTGCTCTGGAAAGAGGGACTCCTTTTGTTTTTGTCAGTTCTTGGGTTGTTGCCCTTCTAGACAA
>NW_009942193.1:79630-100904 GCF_000696875.1 Nestor notabilis | reverse complement strand
CGTCGAACAAAAATCAGTCCAATATTCTCAGCAGGAAATCATGCCAGTGCTCTTGGAGCCACTTGGTCTCCTATTATCCTATTCGTGTGGAATGGCTTATCTTGAGTCATTGTTTCCTTACAGCCTCTTTTTGGACTTAATCAATGTACTCATTACAGTGACTACCCTATAATAAGATCAGCAGTGTATTTATACATTATTATGACCCACTCAACATCCATCACAATAGATAACTTGTCTGATTTCTGTCATTGTAGAGATGGGCCTTAGGCCCATAACTTCTTGGCTGAACTAAAAAAGTATCTTTTAGAAAGATACCCAAAGCTTAAATGTTTTTTGGAAAATATGATCAAATACTTCATGAAAACAAATGTGTAATGAGACAAAGAAATGCAACAAGGAGATGAAAGACTGGGCAGCCTTTTTTCTTCAAGAGATGGGAACGTGATATTTGAGACAATAAATAATATTAGAAAACAATTTCAATAACAAAGTGATAAAAAGGATCACGAAGAATACCCTGGAGATCATCTTAGTTGTGTCTGGTTTCAACATCAATTCGTGAGTGCATGAATACTACTCACTCCTGTCCTAAAGCTGCCCCCTCCAAATAAGATGCCTTTCTGTGTAATCCGTCACATTCCCTCTCTGCTGATTAAATAGCCTAAAAATGTTTATTCAGTCTCTCTAGCTTTCACGATGAAAGGCTTTTTTCCTCAAATACTCAAGACTTGTAGATACAGAAGGTTCAAGCTTTGCTCCATATGCTAGCCTGGAATATCCTTGGCCAAGGACACCCTCAGAATACAGTATCAGTGCAACGGGAAGTACTAAAATGAAAAGGGACAGGATGAGGCTGCTTACGTTGACAGTTCTTTAATTCAGCTCACAGTGTATTGTTCTTGCAATACAGGCCTCCAAGATAATGAACAAAAAAAAAGAGGGTGAGGAAAGCAAAAGATAGCAACCTTCTACTTGGTTTGCCAGCTTCATCCAGTGTAAATGAATATACAGCGGGAGATACCACCCTCAGCTATGGTTAAATGTACTAAGTGGCAGAGCTGGTTAGTATTTCAAGAAAATGAAGGTAATATTCATCCAAGAGCCAAAGAAGATCTCAAAGGCTGTCACAGATAGGAAATATCCTTTATTACGCATGGGTATTTCTCCAGCCTTGCACTTTCTGGAGTATCTGACTCCTGAGACATAAAGCTGCTTTTAGCCATTATGGCAGAAAGAAGGCCCTCAGTCTGCTTTAGCAGCCAAGGAAATACAGTGAGAACAAGCACTCTCCTCCCTCAGAGATGTTCCTTGGGTCGTATGAAGGAGGTGGTCACCACCTGTGAAAGCCACAAGCTGAAAAGCCCAATCCTATAATTAATGGATGGGAGAGATCAAAAGTTAGCAGGTTGTTACCAGCTTGGTAATAAGAAGTATGTTTTGGGCAGTCAGTGTGGTCAAAAATAGGTGAGACACAGCAAGGATTCCCAGTCTGGTGGTCGGAGGTGCTCATTTTCTGTTTGGATGATTTTGAGTGAGTGTGCAGGCAGAATGAAAGGTACAAAAGCAATCAGTTTATGAGCCAATTTATAATTGGCTGAGTTGCCTAGCTTGCCCAGGACCAAGGAATCCACTTGCCCTTGAGCATTTCAAACTGCAGAAGTATTCACTCAAAAAATTCAGAAAAGAAAAGGCATTTCAAAGCAAGTGGTAAAGTCAAGAGGGAGCTTGCACAGCCTGGCAAAAAGCAAGAGTACTTGTCATGCTCATCCCTCCCCAGAGAGGTGTGTGTATGAGCTGCCTGGCATCCTATGCATGCTTCCCACCTGCTACATCGATGTCCCTACAAGAAGATGCTGTTTCTCTTCCAGTTGAAGGCAAGATGTTCCAATTACCTCTGCCAACAGCCAGAAGCTGGGAAAGAGTTAGAGAAAGGAGAGATGAGGGGAGCAGTAAAAAAATAGGGTATGACAGAAGGAGGGGCAGGAGCAGAGAGCCTGGGTTTGTTTAGATACCAACCAATAGGGCTTGGGAGTGCACAGTGGTCTGGAAGCACCTTGGCTGCTGGTAGGTGAGCTCCCTGCCCTCTGTGACTGTAGTTTAGCTAAGCAATGCACGTTTGTTTCATATTTCTTGTCTGGCCACTCTGAAGGAAGGAGTTTACACCCAACCCAACTCTTCCTCGGTAGAAAACCAAATAAGACAGGAGGCAGCCACAGTTGCCTGTGGCAATTGTGGGTCACTGGCTCTCAGCCACCATTTTACAGACTTTTCAAAGTAGATTAAAATATTAAATATTTTCTTAGGGTTTCTGGTTTCTTTCAGTGGCTGGAAAAGTAGGATGCCCATAGACATTTCCAAATTAATAGGAAAAGGACTTGTAGGGTTCTAAATTTCTAGGAGTAGGAGGTTCAGACTAATCTAACCCACCCAAAATTGCTAGGTCCCCAAGTCATGAGAAGAAAACTTCCTAAAATTTTTTGCTTTCTGTAGATAATTTACAAATAAAGGGAATAAGACTTCTGAGAAGCGTTACTGAAGTACTGCTACCAACAAGTGATAAAAATAAAAACATTTTGGATTAAGTGTGAAATATTCTGAGTTATACTCTAGGATTTGAATTGGGTAGGTATAGAGCTCAAACATGAAGATAATGTTGGGAGTTCCTTGGTCTGAGGAATGAGATGAGTGGCCTTCCCTAGTACACATGAATTTCTGCACAGGCAAACCTGGTCTGTACACAACAGGTTGGGTCCTAAAGGGTGTTCTCTTATTCAGTCGGCAGAAGAAAGAGCTTTACCTTGGTGATAAGCTCTGCAGTGGCATTTTTCAAGCAGAGGCAAGAGCGTCAAGCTTTAATTGGCTGCATCAGCTCTGACTTATACAGGACTGGTACACAGAAATAGAAACTTGCTTTTAGCATGATTTTAACCATGCCTTCTTCTATTAGCAAGTAAAGATCACTAAAACCAATTCTACTGTTCTGTGAGGACACACTGGTACTCCGTGAATCTTTCAAGCTTTTACTTCTGTAATTCATGGTCTCCTCAAGTCAGTAGGGTCAAAAAATGTATGGATCTAACTGGCAGGCTTGCAAATTGACTGGATGGAAAAAATGTGTAGTTACAGTGTTTATGGTAGACAGTATGTATGTGGAGCCATATTCAGAAAAAGTGCACTATGATTACTGACATTTTTATAATTTTACATTTTACCCAATAAATCTAATAGTAGATAAGTATGGGAATTTGTTCAAGCACCTTGCCATGTTCATTATTTATGACCATGATTTTTTTTGGATGTTCACTGTAACTGAATCCCTCTTTGCCCCTATAACTCTCTAACACTTTCTAACTTTTGAACATTTTAATGAGAGATAAAAATATATTAAATCACTGGGATCATAACCAGCTTATGTATGCAGAGAGAATAGCTCCATGCAATATTATTTTTGGTATTTAAGTCTGAAAAATTTAAAAGAGGGAGAAAAGTTACATGGAAAATTTAGAGAGAAACCTGTGAATGAAAACTGGAGTTCTGTGAGAGCTGTTGATTAGATAATTGAGTATCCTGATTTTCCAATGAGGAAAGAAGATAACTTTGGCTAAAAGCTCATCATTTTTCTAGTTGTAAAGTGAAATCTGTAAGGTGATAAATGTCAAATGAAAAAAAAAGATGATGGCAGAAACAGAAATGATGACTAGCAGAGCTATAAATGTGAAAAAATTTGCATAGACTAGACATTAATCCTTGCAAAAGTGTAGCTTATTAGCTGTTAATGTAGGAATGTTGATGGAGAAAAGGCAGAAGCATGCCATTAGTATTTCTGTTCTGCATTTGTAAAGAAGCAGAACGAGCTATTCATATCATAAGAGAAAAGTAAGTTTTTAACCACTCTGCTAAGCGGTATGCAGAAAGAGAGAAACAGAAGAAATAATCAGGCCCAAAAATGTAAAATTCCTGAAAGTTTTTGCTGAGGATCTTTATTTCAGGGGAATGAACTTTTAATAATACTTTGAATACCAGCAGGGTTCCAGAATGCAAACACTGTGCAGGAGTCAGGGACGGTGAGGGGTAAACCTGGTGGACTTAGGAAATAAGTTCATTTAAACAAACTACAGATCATTACTTGATGAGAAAAACGAGATTGAATTATAAAAGTAACAAAACAGATATAATCTATATTAGGCATTTTGGAAGGCATTTAAGTCTTTAAAATGCATTCCATTTCATTTTAATACCAGTGGATGCTATAAAGCATCAACAGAGCACTTCAAATGCATTAAGAGCTGGTTTGCTGATGTGTCATATTCCAACAGACTAGGGTATCAATGCAGCAGTGATTTCCACATTAGTGACAAAGCGAACATACAGATCTACATGTGACAGCAAAGCATTAGAATAGCACAGCTGCATCTGTAAACAGTATAGACACTGTCCTACCCCCTTTGCATGTGGATGCTGTGATATTCTTTACTACATTGGTTAAGGTGCTGTTGTAACATGAAAGTAGATTGAACCATCCCATCAGTGTTTCACATCCCACAACTGTTTTCCTAGGCTCTCCTGATACAATGAGGGCATCTGGAGTTGCTTGATTTCTATGATTCTATGATTTTCGGCTATCATGCAAAGGGACTGCACTATCAAATTTTTTTAACACATCAAGGCAAGAACTAACTTTGCCTTGTTTACCTATACAGTGCCAAGCCCCAAGTGCTGTTGATGCCTCTTTACAAAGGTGGCTTTATGCGTAACTATAATCTGCTGACACATGTTAGAGGTTGAGTAGGTGCGAAGAACAGTACGAATCACAGAATTATAGAATAGTCAGGGTTGGAAAGGACCTTAAGATCATCCAGTTCCAATCCCCCTGCCAAAGGCAGGGATGCCTCACACTAAACCGTGTTGCCCAAGTTTCTGTCCAACCTGACTTTGAACACTGCCAGGGATGGAGCATTCACCACTTCTTTGGGCAACCCATTCCAGCATCTCACCATCCTCACAGTAAAGAACTTCTTCCTTATCTATGCTAAGCGATGACTACCTGTTCTGAGCTGGACTTCTCATGCTCGAAAGGCACTAGTTTCGCCTGTCCTTCAGACACACATTCTTTGCTTTTGTCAGGTCTTTGGGAGCTACTCATGTAGACCTACAGCAAAATTTGGTCATCTGCTTGTTCCTGGCCAAAGTGTGATCTGCAGCATAAACAGACGAAGTGCCACTCACTTAGTGCCAGCTGCCTTCCAGCTTCATAAAGCCTTGCCTAAGTGTTCCAGCTTGTTTCTACAAGGTGCTCCTCCAGGTGATGTCTGGATGACTTGAGATGTCTTGCCACCTGTGTGAGGTGTGGCATCAGCTCTGCTTTTCAGAAGTCGCCTTGATGAGAAGTTAATCAAACATGCAGTATACTGCATGTTCACAGTGTGAAATCAACCACAGTCCCTGGGAGAGCTTTCAGGACCTCCTTGTCGAATCATTTAGTTTGGTTGGGCTGGGTTTGGTTTGTTTGTTTTTTCATTTCAGCTGCACTGTGTGAACATCTGGGCAAACAGTTATGTGCTCAAATAGTCACTGGCATATTGTATTGGGATGCAACTGGCCTACAATTAAACACTAAATCCCTTGTTTACACACACAACGAAACTGTAGAAGTTGCAACTAATGCAGCACACAGTTCAGCAGTGACCAGCCCATTATAATGTAAAATACACCTATTTTAGATGGCAGGGATATTTTGTAGCCTCATACACAAACTTTAAAACTTCAGAGGTGACAGCTAGAGAATACTATCATTAAAACATTAAAAAGGTCTCCAAAGCCTCATGGACTACTTCAGCTCCAGTTACCCTCTGGGTATATTCATGAGGTTTATCACTGCCAGAAACTTCAGCCAAAAGTTCTTTCCAAAGCTGTGGATAACGTAATTTCTGCCAAGTATAAGTAAGGACTTTGAAAACACATGCCACAGGGCAGTTATCCTGCAACCACTGTCCTCTCAATTAAAAGACCTGAATTGGTTGGTTGCAGATCCTCAGAAAAGGATCTATAGGGGAAAATCCACTTAAGAATAATATACGCTTTAAAGACAGCCAGAAATTTTCTGACATCAATGCACTGAAGGTTGCATTCACATTTTATAATGGAAACAAGCAAAGATTGCTTCTTCTTTTTGCTGTACCAAAGTGCCATTTTATACTGTAGTTATACTGAGCTCAAGCATCAGTCTGATTCAACATCAGGCTCTTGATCAGTAACCATGACTAAGGGTCGTATAAACAATTCTGTATCTAATGGTCCTACAGTCTACTCTGAAATGCATTTACAGCTCCAAATTGCAAAGATGTGGTTCAAAGCAGAGAAAGAAGTTCTCTTCTCCAGCAGTTTGTGCTGTGAGGTCAAATATCAGCTTAAACCTGTAGCTCATAAAAGTGCAAGAAAATCTTGCTTGATATCAGAATAAAGGAGTAGTAATTGAAACGAATATTCTGTTTTCTGCTTATCTGCCAAGTCATCAGAGCTGAATACATTGATTGCCTACAGAATTTAATCCATCACCTATTCAAAAATTATGCATCCATATACATAGTCTCTACATTTCTCTGTGGCAGTAACCATAGAACCCAAACAGAAAATTTTCTGCATGAAATAGTAAAGAGCATCAGCTTACCTATCTTCCTCACTTGCTAGCAATAATTTCTGTATTGGATATTAAGCTGACATTAGAAAATGAGCACTTCAACCCAATGGGCCTGTATGTGATTACTTATTTCTGGATCCCAGGAAGGAAGCATAGAAAGGGATCATAGTGATATGACTTGGGACATTGCATGTTGTCAGGGGTCTTCTCTGAGGAGTCTGTTCTTACTCCTGGGTCAGCATACTGGTGTCAGAGACCACACAAGGAAATTTATAGATCATGTGCAACAAATTCATGGAACCTATTGCCAAAAAAACCCCAAACCCAGAAACAAAACCATAGGACAATGAATAACTGGAACCTTTACATTGATCAGAGAAAGCCAACCACTAGCTACCTGGAGTTAGAAATGTTTTTCAAGGACTTTTATTCTCTTCAAACTCAGACTTTGCAAGAAAACTACCATGAATACTGTGAAGATGGCAATGTTGTACGGAACAGTATACCTTTTGTAAATATTTTGAGAGTTTCCTGCAAATTGTGGTCCTTATATACAGAAAACATATATATTTTCTGCACTGCAGTAAGCCAGCTTTCTCTCCACAATTACACCTTTTTCACTGCCAAGGAGAAAGTTAAGCTGCTAACAGTCCAACTGGGGAGACCACAGAGCTCTTTGACTCCCATCTTTCTATTTCCTCTGATCAGTTTTGGTAGCTGGGGATGAACTGCGTTAATCTGTGCCTGGTCTCTGCTGACCCAAATGGTTTATTAGGTGAGATAACTTCATCAGGGTGGATAAAGAGTGACTGACGAAAGAGAAAACAATCCCAAGTTTAACCAAAGGTTCTGTTAGTGGTGTTTGTGAGATCCCTGGCTACAAGGGGAGCAACCAACTGCATGTTTACATTGAGCGTTCAGAACCGCCTCTAATTTCCACTTGCATAGGCAAGATAGGCATTCGCCAAATCCTTCCAGCTGATGACTGAAATATTTCTTACCAAGGTCTTGTGCAACATAAAGCACAGTGCAGCCATGTCCACAATATTCAATTTCTTTGAAATGAGAGGCCTCTCTGTGCTCTCTTGCTGGGGTTGAAAGACTCTTTAGCATCTTGTCTGCAGCCCCCAGCTTGTTCTCTTCCTTGACCTTATCAGTTCAACCAGCACTTATCAATATTTTAGCCATTTTAAAGGTACAAAATGTTACTTCAAGGAGCCCTAAGGCTACTCAATGTGAGAAAAGGGAAGAGTATCCTTTACCAAGGAGAGTTGCTGGCCATTTCTGTGCTCGCTGCTGCTTCAATAGTAGATGTTGAAAACAGGAGAGTCACAGGCCACAAAACTGCTGGTGATCACCCCAAGAAGAGCCCTTTACTCTGATGCCAGAGGCTGAGGAACCCAAACTTCTTTTGCACAGTGCCTTTCTCTCCTTAGAGTCACACAGGTCATAATCCATCCCCTTCTTGTTTTCACGTAGTTTAATTAATACACAACTTCTCTAAAAGTCAGCCTTTCTACCTTGCACATTCAGCTAAAATCCCTTTCCCAGCCTTTAGGCTTACTACTGCATCTGGATTTCATGCAATCTAACGCTTGAAGTGTGGCTGCTAAAATTCTCTCTTCCATTTTCCTTCGTGGGTTCACCTGTATATAAAAATAAGAATCTTTGTCATTAAGGCTTTCTCACCATAGGAAAGAATAACCCTAAAAATGGTGTAAGTTAACATTGCATGGAGGATGCAGATGGAGAGAAGGAAGTATGACATAAAGCAAAATTGCATGGCAAGGAACTTCTTATACCACTCGTTCTTAAGACCAGCCTTAAACTTTAAGTTACTAGTTTCTAGTAACCCATCTACCAGTGTTTGTTTGCCAACACATGCTGAAGAATTCTGTGACAATGACAGAGTTTCTACTAAAATTTTATTTCTCTATGAGGAATTTTAATGGTTGTCATGTCCCATAACGAAGAAAAAAAAATACTGCAGTAGACTGCTTCAGGTTGTTTTGGTTTCAGACTTTGTGTCGTTTTTTGGCTTCTAAAAAGACATAGAATTTCCAGACTATATAATTTTGGATGATAGCTGTGTTTCATCCCACATGCTTGTTAACTGAACACATTTGAGATAATTTCTCTGGAAACAAGGATTCACTCTTGTTTTCCGGGCTAGTGTGCTATCTGTACTTGAAAGAGAATTCCCCAGTGAAACTGGTGAGACTAAAATGATTTAGGGTCTTTTTGTCAGAGAAACAATTCAATTTTCCATCAAGTTTAGCATTTTAATAGTTATCTTTGGGGGCTTGATTCACTGAAGTCCATCAGGCTGTTTCCACTGCTCACAGAGCCAATAGCATCAAATTTTCATTTGGCTTCAGCCACTAGTGCCTGATATTCAATATACTTTGTCATTATACTCATATACATATACAGCTAGCTTTATATAGATCAGCAATGTTGACACTGTGGTTATCTAGATTTTTGTTTATTAATCTGCACAACTATTGCTTCCTTTAGTTAATGCAGCGTTCTTGGGAGGTGTTCCAGACAAACCTATGTCAAGGCAGTCTAGTTCACGTTCAAATAGGTATCTTGGCATTTTGCAAGGAGTTTCTTTCTTTCTTGACTTTGCTATGAGGTCAATAATTTTCCACAAGTTTATGTGGGGAAAAAGTTTGTTGAAATGATATCCAGGGCCTCTTTTTAACAATAATTTTCCTTTGCTGTATCTTGCCAAGATTATTTAAGCCTCCCAGTGCATATTTATAGGACGCCTGGACATGGATGGAAGATTCTTTTTTTTTGAGCTCTCGTTCAGGAGCCTGGCTATTTCATTGCTTTATTAAAAAGGAGAATTTTCACCCTGCTGTACCTTTTGGATACCTGCAAATGTGTTTTCACAAGTTACTCCATTTATACCCATTCATGCCAGTCATGGCATATACCTTTGAGGTGATGGATATGCTCCAGAGCCTTTGCCACCTGTCGGCCCTTCACCTGAGCTCTGCCTGGCTCCAGAAGGGCTTTTGTGCTCCCTATACCAGGGAGAAGATTTTAAACCACGGCTATTAAGCAAAGCTGGTGCTCTTCCCAAGACAAGCTTAGCTAATGTCGCCTTGAGACAGATCCAGTACAATATCTACTGGAGGCTATGACATGGCTTTGACCTTACCTTTGCCTTCATATTTGTCCAGTTTGAAGTGCCGTTGGACTTCACTGATGTTTTCTTTTTCTTTGTTGCTTATTTCATGCTGCTATTCTTGCATTACCTTAAGTATGGATCAAACAAAGGAAAATATATATAGAAGTAAAGACTAGTTGTTTTGTCTCGTCTAGGCAGAGAGATCTGCACGCTCACCAAGAGAGGGCTATAAACTTATTTGTAAGACTTTAACATAAGCTTAAAGCTTTTCTCATCATCATTACAGCAATAATAGAGCAGGATGTACCCAGTGATCCTAGGAGTCCTATCTGGGACACAGAAAGGGTTGACCCTCCCCGGTGTGTCCTGGGTTCAGCTACAGCAGTCATTTTTTCTCCTTCTTAGTAGCTGGTGCAGTGCTGTGGTTTTGACTTTCAGCCTGGGAACAATGCTGATAACACCGATGTTTTTAGTTGTTGCTCAGTAATGTTTACTCTGACCAAGGACTTTCTCAGTCTCATGCTTTGCCAGAGAGGAGGGGAAGCCAGGAGGAAGCAGAGGCAGGACACCTGACCCAAACTGGCCAAAGGGCTATTCCATACCACAGCACGTCATGCCCAGTATAGAAACTGGGGGGAGTTACCCGGAAGGCCCAGATCGCTGCTCGGGTCGGGCTGGGTATCGGTCGGCGGGTGGTGAGCGGTTGTGTCCTTTTCCCTTGTTATTCCTCTTATCATTATTATTGGTAGCAGTAGTGGTTTGTATTATACCTTAGTTACTGGAGAGCTGTTATCTCAACTCGTGGGAGTTACATTCCTTCGATTCTCCTCCCCATCCCTCCGGGAGCGGGGGGAGGAAGGAAAAGAGGGGGGAGTGAGCGAGCGGCTGCGTGGTTCCAAGTTGCCAGCTGGGCTTAAACCACGACACGGTGCTGGTACACATCTTCTGTACACTCACATGCTCCATGGTGTTTTCAAGATGGAACAGTAATAAAAATAAGTGGAGAGCTCTTGGCTCAGCTCAAACAAGAGAGCAGCTTGGTGGAGCAGTGGAAGAGGCGTGAGCGCTCGGAAGGAGAAAAGCCCTTTTCATTTCTGGGAACTGAAAAGTGGTTATTATTGAGCAGAATACCTCTGCAGATGGGTAAGTCCTTCTGATGCTCAAAAATCATGGAGGAAAGGCTCGGAAGAGAGGCCCTCACTGGTGTGACACCTCACGCAGACTGTGTTCTTTCAGGATTTCCCAGCAGAGGTCCATCTCATCAGACAATTAACTAATGGAGTGCAGCCATCATTCCTCATTTCTAGTGAAGAAACTTGCAAGAGCTAAAGCTTCAAGAACAGCCCTCTCCCTTTTCCAAACTGCATTCCCATCAGAAAACTTGGAGAAGTTATAATAGGAAAAAAAATGTATTTTTTTATTCAGTCGTGTGTTCTCAAACTGTTCTGAAGGGCCTATAAACCAAGGCATGCAGCTGTGCAATGGATAATCTACATACTTACTCGTTCTCTGACTACAGGCCAGAGGCTTCTCTGTGACAACGTATGAGTTCTGACTGGGCACCAGGTCTGAAAAATATATGTACGCATTGTCATTGCACATCTGGAATTTAGAATTGCTAATGGATATGCTGTGATAGAAAAGTGTCTGGCCAATAAACTTGGTTTATATATTTATTTTAAAAAGCATTACCACATTTCTGGCTAGTAGCCTTTCATCCTCTAGACTTTACACCAGTGCATCTGGAATGCTAAGCAGTTCTTTCAGGGATGCAGCCGTATCCCAAAAGGCACCTTTTTTATTTGAAATAACTTTAGAAACTAATTAAAAAGCAGGAAGGTGGTATTTTTCCCAATAGAGGCTTGCATACCTAGCATTTTATATCAGCTCTCACAATCTTCTAAGTCACAGGTGAAAATCTCTCTCAGACTCGAAGTTAACCTACTTTATCTTCCAGGATGCTGCTATAAACATGCATAGCTGTCTTTCAATAACGTATTTGACCTTCTAATATGTGCAATTCTAAAGAACCATTGTGAGTAGCTTATTGGAGGACTTGCAGTGGAAATCTGAGCATTTTGGGTTTCTACATGTCACTTTGACAACCTCTCCTCATCTTAGTCACCGAACCTGAGGGCAGAGCAGATGCAAGAGCCCCTGTGCTGCTTCTCACCCTCCGTGAGAGGGCCAAGGTTGTTCTGTTTGTCAACTTGGTCTCCCTCAAGTGCTGGGAAATTGCAGGAAGAAGAAGAATCAGCCATCAGAAAATAGAGAGAACTGCAAGACCACTGCCTGCCCAGGTGCACTCAACAGGTGCCACCAGAAAATTACACACCACAGTGATGCAAGAAATGTCTTTCAGCCAAATTAAAGGCGTGTTTTGTTTACTGACCACCTTTACAGTTATGAAGGCCTAGTGGGCATGGTGAGTGTTTCATGTCTTGATGCAAAGGCAATCCAAAACGCTCCCCTGCACACAGGTCGTCTTTCATTTTACTTACATTTGCTTCTGTAAATCTCATACCTTTCTACAATGTGCTCTGCGCACAGAGTATTTTTAAGGCAGGAACCAACTCCGAGCCAATGGCAGCAAGCAGTAACCCTGTATGTTTAGTGAGGATTTGCAGGATTGGATTACTGAAATCCTTGAGAACCAGAGACACATTTTCATTTTCTTCACTCAAGATGAGGAATTAAGCTCAAACTGTGAAACCAGGGGTAAAAGATCAGTTTTTTATGATCAGACCACCCAGCTGTTTAGTTGTCCACATAGTGGCTTTGCAGGTACTTAGATGATATGAAAAAGCACAACCCATGACCCCTCTTCCCACCAATTTCCAACCAAAGCTCCCATGATTGGCTTCATCAACAAAACCAGAATCAGCCCAGTCAGTGCTTTATAAAGCTTTATTGCAAGATGTGTTTACATAATGCTGTAGAGGTGAGCTTTTTAACTACTTATATCAAGAAATTTTGGACACAGGTCTGTGGTCAGTTTTCCATATTGACCCTGCATGGCACAGGAAAAAAAACAAGGAAAAAAAAAAAGGGGGGAGAAAAAAAGTGTGATTGCATCTTTCCAGACAGTAAAGTGGGGAGAGTGGGGGGAGAAGAGGCAGTGAGGGGTGCATTGGAAAGAAACATGCACCACTGCCACTCCTCATTTACACTAAGTGTGACAAAGCCTCTGAAGGATCAATGCAAACGGTAGGTGAGCTTTGTGTGTAATAAAACCTTAAAGAGTAATTCAAGTTCTTATGAAATAAAACTGTGGAACAAAAAATGCAGTTTCATGGACAATTAAATTTAACATAAAACAAATTCACCTAAAATGAGAAAACGACAAAAAAACCCCAAAAACTCAACCAAAGGACCTGTTGATAATATCTCTGACCATGCATGGCTTGTTTTTTAAATTACAATTCACAGAATAACACTGCTGGAAAGCCTATTTTACACTATGCTACACAGAACATGAAAAAACCATGAGTAGTGACATTTACACAATTTTACAGTATTTCTCCTTCGTCTAAGAAACACGTCCTTTTCTACTTTACATTTTTTTACAATTCCCAGCTCACAAAAAAGGACACTATACGCGCAAAGACAGTCTTTAAAAAGGAGAAATGCTCCCAATGCTACAAATAAACCTTTTCTTTCACAGAAGCCTCTGTATTAGATAGTGATTAAACAAAATATATCTCTATCTGCCACTCAATGTGAAATGGACTAATTAGAAATAATTTTAATAGGGTTTTTTTTGCGTAAACATAAAACTATACAACATCTCTGAAACTCCTTGCATCATACTCCTTGCTATGTAACTATTAAACCGCTTGCCAAAAACTTCTTGGGATTGCCTCTGACATGTCAATTGAGCCAGTTGCTGCCCCCATTGAAAAGAAGGAAGGTAGGCCTTACATCTTGGTCATGTGTTTGCAAATGACTTCCAATAGTTCCCTACAACAAAACATTTTTCTCTTTCAAAAATGCTTCAGTTTATTTTCTTTCAGAGCCTGTAAGTACCTGGCAGTTTTCCCTGCAGAGGAACATTGACAGTCATAGTCCTTGCAGCTTATGCAAGTGTTTCTTGTATCCCAGCGCTGGAAACACAAAGCCATCATCCAAACATGGTACAGGGTTAGGCTTTGCCTATGCACTCACATACAACCCGCCGTGAAGATGAGAGGAGTGGTACATGTGTAGTGAGCATAGAGCAGTGAAAAACAGAGGAATATGCTTGTGCTTCTGTCGGACATCATGTCCCTGTATATCCGTTAGATAAAGGCAGGCAGCGTGTATGCCTGCTTACGAGTCGTAGCGGGAGGATCAAGGATGTGAAACTGGTAGGCTGCCACCCTGTCCCCATCTCATCTCAATGAAATCAAAGCATTGTAAAAACAATACCCACACAGTATTGTGTGGTACATACAGAGCATAGCACACTGGGGATTTAAGTTGTCATCCTGCCACATTATCTAGTGCCTTGAGGGGGAATGGTGCACCCTTATCTAGATAGTCATACGGCTTTCTATTAAGCTAAAGCCAAAGTCTTGTCTATCTATAAAACTGATGCCTTATTTTGCTGACAGTCAATGACTGCAGAGATTTACAATAAAAGGGGGTCAAAAGAGAAAAAGAAATGTATTTTGAAAACTGTTTTTGATGCTGTTTCCAGTATTTATTGGAGCAAGGAAGACCCTCCTTAAAACAACATTTTTTGTTGATTTTGGATTATGGACAGGTAACTATCAAACAGAAGGGTCACATGCAGCAGCCAACGGGCTATGAAACATCTGGAATTCATAAGCCTGGTGCCTGGCCTTACTGAAAGGTGAAGAGTGATGAATGTAACTTTTGTGAGGGATCTTTCACTCTCGATTGTGGCACACAGCATTCCCTGGGGGTGTTTCTTCACCGCAGCCACGTAACTGCTACTGAAAGTTATCCCTCAGCTGGGAACAAGGGAATACAAAGTATTTGTATGTAGTCTGCTTTTAAAAACCAAGGGAGATGAAAGGAAATTAGGATAGCTTCCCTTTGGCGGCCATTTCATACGCTAAAGTTTACCTCAGCATCCAAATCAGGAAGGCATTGTGGTGGCAGGTGGACAGCCAAGTTATTGGCAGCAGATGGGTGTTGAAACGAACACCAGCAGCAACTCTGAGAGCTGGGTGGAGGTACAAAACTCTGGGCACTATATTTGCAGCTGACTGGTACTAAGACAAAGAGAAGGGAGGTAGTTATTATGGCTGCATGTATTTAAAAACAGCCTTCATGGAACTATAAATGAGAAATGGGAACATGTGTTAATACATCCTGTTTCCAAGACTTTTATATTTGTCACTAAACCAATCCGTATCTCACACACATTTAAAAACAACTATTACCTCCTTATGGTGGGCTCTTTTGATGATGTAGAGGCCGGCAGCAACTCAAAACTTGAAGGTTACAACTTGGTTAGACAGACAGAGGCATGCAAATACAACCAATCCTTCCATTTCATCTGGAATCCGCTAGTTAGGTGAAGGGGAACAAATGTTCCCACAGGTAGGACATGCTGGCAAACTCCGGAGGAAATACCACCTTACAAATCAGCACATTGGGCCACTGGCCATTTTTATCAGGAACCCAAATGGAAATCTTTCCTGTAGCTATTGCAAAGTTACTGTGTTTGATGATCTGGTTGCAATAAACACTGAGGACAGTGGAATTAATCTGAGCTGTACATTGCTGCATAAACTAGACCAAGTTATTCTTCAGGAAAATGGGTACTGGTTTCACAGATAGAGAGCAGCAACAGAAAACCAAACATAAGGAAAAAATAGACAAAGAAGAATATGCTTCAGATGTACAACACTTGCATCCAGAGAATATGAAAGAAACCAGCTGGTTTTTTTTTTCCTGAACTTACTCTAACCCCATTCCCCAAATTTCATTTTTTCCTCCATAAGGAGCATAAGCAGTTTTGCACAATTTTTGTACAATTCTTGGAAATACATGTGCCCAACTGTTAGCAATTCATCAGCTATGTTATAGGTTATATTTCAAACAGATACTGTACTAATGAAATACAAATTTGCTTCCCGTTAGCAAGTAGTCACCAAGAGCCACCTACTTTGCACATTCAGCATATTTTAAAATATTCAGTTTTAAAAATGTGTTTGATTTTCTTTCTCCAGTCAAATATAGGACCTCTGTCAGCATAGATGTGCTTTGTTGCCTTTTTGCTTCTTTTATCATTTATCAAGTATCACAGATTAACATAACCATTACATTCAGGGTGTCTACCTGTTATTTCAGACTTCAAAGACCTCCACAAACCCCCATTACCTTCATTTCTTTGTTCTAAGCACTCTCTCTCTTAAGAAAGATTTAAAAAGTCCATAGTGGTGAGCAGCACATAAAAATCCACTTTAAAATCCAGATGCTCGTAGGTCTTACTTATTTTACAGTGATATTAATTATATGCCACTTCTTTCTGTATCTTAACCAGCTTCCTCCTTTCCATAGCTTTCAAATACACAACACATTTTATTAATTACACAACTACTGCCTTCTGCCTACCTGTAAAATTGACTTTTGATCAAGCTGAGGGGAAACCCACAACTCATTGCTGTCCTTAAGAACCTTTACTCATCAGTGACATTTTACCCCATGGACTTCGACACATGAAGATCTGAGGCATCAGCAGATAAAGAATGCAATGTTACAATCAAGAGGATGGACAGCATAGATAGGATGCTCAACCACAGATCTCATTGCAGTGTTTTCAGCTACCTGGTTCTCTCATCACTTGGATGCTGTGATCAATGCGATGTGATGGATGACTGAGGATTCAAAAGTTTATAGTGTTTGGTTTAACTACCCTGAACAACCATCAGTGATTTTCCTCCCTTTAATGAGAGCTCAATAACTTGAAGTACCTGACCTAGCTTGGGTGCCAGAAGAAACACAGCTATGGCATTAGGAGCACAGCCTAGGCTATTAATTAACCCTACTTTTCAAGTATGTTTTGCAGCCAAACTCAAACCCTGTTACCACAACTAAACCGCTGCAGTTCCCCAGTTAACTAGTTTGGAGGAAGCCTCAGCTGTTACTGCAGTGCAGACATACCCTTAATCTTAGAGGCTAAGGCAATGGAAAGAGAATCTTGTGCATCCTTGAGGATCAATTGGCCATATACAGACTTTGGCTTTAAAAGTTCCCTTTTATATTATTGTTGTTTGCAGTTTTCTTCAAAATGCTTCAGCACTGGCTAGAGTGACTGTATCCAATCCACCTTCACTGCTGTATATGCCCCTCCGCATAAAGGCAGATGAGTTGACTAAAAGTTCTTCGAACACACATGCTGAGGGCAGTTATAAAAGTCAGTCATAAAACAGTGAGATAAGGGCAAACATATTGGAGTGTTCACTGTGGTACCCTCTCCACTTGCATCAAAAATAGTCACAGAAATAAAGAACAGCAAAAACACAGCAGGCTTTTAGGAGGGCCATTTCATATTCAGATCCATTAAACTGAAATAAAATCACCACCACAGTATCTTGCAGCAGAGAAAAGCAGCATGAAGGGCACAGGCAAGTGAACAAATCTTCTTGATCTTAGCATCTGAATGCATTTATCAAGCATGTCAAATTGTTGGCATTGATATCTTTGAAACTGTACAAATGCACAGTACAGCCATAGCTCAACAAGAGGGAGGCATACCATGTCCTCTCCTCTGTGTGCATGCTGCTATGTACAGTATGAGTGTGTATTAATACATATGAATTCAGTATCTTAAACTTTCCACTTGTATTACAGGCCATCTCCTGCCCCACGGGGTGAATCCCACTGAATAACACTGAATTCCTATGAAAAGACTTTCTTTTCCTCCTGTCCAGGTGGAACAGTAAGGCCCCAGAGTGAAAATCATGGTCCAGCTAGCTTCAGCAAGAGCATGATATCACACCATGCCTGTATGTGTATAGATACACGCACATATACGTCCACACATTCATTCTGTACATATACAAAGGTACACATACATTTTTACATTCTTTGGTGGCAAAATAATAAAAAACCCAACAAACCACAGGGTTGCACAGACTGTGCATGTTTGCTTAATGAATCCGCTTCAGGAAAATTGGGGTTGCTGTAATAGGACTTATTTTGCCTCTTTAAGGACTGTTTGTTGCATTGACAAAATGCCATACATTTACAATGACTAAAACAGGGAGCAAGGTAAGCCAACGGAAACACAGCTCACATAACGACAGATAACTCGGAGGGAGCCCCCTCCTACCTACACCAACACACCAAGAGAAGAAGCCGCCATATACTTTCACCTTCTTTCACCTTTCACTCAAACGCTTCCTCGGTTACTGTCCGGATGTTGTGCTGAGCTGCGGCACACCCTTCTTCTGCCCCAGCTGTGGGATTTCGCTTCTTGTTGCTTATTAAAATCGAACTAACAGAGGACGGGATGTTGGGAGCAGCAGAGGAGGCTGGCAGGTCAATGCCACACCGAAGAGTTGTCAGCCTGTGTGCTTCAGATGAACGGCTCTTCCCGTCACCACCTCCGGGACGTCAAACCTGCATCTCAGAGGTGCTGATGAGGCCCAGTGCTTTGGCTTCTTCTGGTGTTAGTCCGCTCTTTAGTGTCCTTCTCACTGGATAGTCATAAGTTCCAAAAGCAGGCAAAAAGAACAAAACCAGAAAAAAAAGAAAATTCAAACAATTAGAAGTGATAGTTGCACAAAACTTTCAGATAGAAAAAACCCACCCTGTTAACGTGCAAGCTCAGTCAGATCAAAAGTTGCTATGTACTCAGGGCTTCGAGTTCAGAAACATTGAGTAATGCCTTATGCCAAACCCATGGGAGCATCAAGTACCCAGCAACTCCAGTCAGGCGAAAAGACATTTGTCATTTGACATTTAATCAACCAAAACTTTAAAGAAAAAATACCACAGCATTTTAAGATTTCCTTTTTTCCCTCTGAAATTGTATCAGTTGATTTTCAGTCCATAGGAGGTATCATCTGCCCTATTATTTCACAGTTCCATATTGATTTTTAAAAGAGCTTTTGGTTCTTTATAGGGCTCAATTAAATTTATTACTATTAAATCCTATATGACCCTTTAAAGGTGTAAAAAAACCCTGAACTCTCAAAGTTTAAAGATTTAAAATGTCACTAATTTTATAGTTAATTCAAATCATTAACGCTACTGTCATCATAGATGCTCCCCTTTCTTCTGCATGGTTGTCCTGTCCTAGTCCCATTTACATCATCTTTGTCTGCAGCATTTTAGTTGAATTTAGATGATAAATCTAGTCCAAAATCTTGTTTCTTAATTTTCTGTGAAGTGTTCTGAACACCAGCCCTGACATAAAACCTTTTAAATTTGTGATTGCGTTTTTTATTCAAAGCAGTGACTATGTGACTGCACACACTACGCACTAGTGTCTTCTTCGTTTTACTAGTGCCACGATTTGCAGGTGGATGGGCTTTAGTTCAAGACACAAATGGGGTGTTCACTCCATGTGTTGATGTTCCTCAAGTGCAAAACGCACATTCAGAAGTTTAAGCTGCATGCAAAGCATAAACAATCACTTTATGTTGAACAAAACATATTTGGAGCCCCAAAATAATGAAGTCTAGAGGAAACGCTTCGAGAAATCAGTTGCAAACAATGTTTAAGAACTTCTTGCATCGCTATCATCCAGCACAGTTAAGACCTCCAACTGAAACTGGGTGGTCACACTCAAGGGTCCAGCAGGAGGGAGAGGAGAGAATGGATCAGTATAGAAAATGAGAGTATAAGAGAAAAGGAAAACATGGTGTGGTTGAACATCTGATACCATGCAAGTAGAATGAATGTGATCTATGTTTGATAGTCAAACCACTTTCAACAGTTACTGAGGTTAATCAAATGAGCTGGGAGTGACGTGTAATTGTTCATTAACAAAACCTTTTTCTTCAAGGCTCACTCCTTTCTCCTACAGTATTTGCATACTTATTAAATACCACTCAGAGTCAGCATGGCAGCCTTTTATGATATCCCTTTCTCCTACAACACTGATCAGCCTCATTTTCCAAGTTTAACAATGCTTAGCTTAAAACAGTACAAGGTTAAATGCGACTGATAAACTAAGATTAAGAAAGACTAAAAAAGTACTACTAGAAGGCAAAACACTTCAAAAAATGCTGTGGTCTCCATGGTGCAGAATACCCAACATGAACTTCTGAGTCAGTCCTCATTGCTGACATCCTTTTATATTTCTCAAATTTGACATCCAAACGTCCACGGTGACAAATGTTAATTTCTTGACTTGAGCTACAAAATACCTTAGGGTCTTAAGGTCTCCGTGAATCACCCAACGCTTATCAAAATGAACTATATGAGGAGTGAAAGAACAAATCCAAGAAAGCTGAAATAGAAATATTTCTGTCTTACTAAAAGCAATGATTTTCCTTTGCAGTTCACACACTTAGCTGCCTGCACTGCCTCTCGCCTGAACATGTTTTTCCTGTACCCTCTATAACATGCAGCCAAACATAGCTAGCTTGGCCAGCAAACTGTAGAATCATGTTAAAAAATACCCATATACAAGACCAAATTTTCACAGGATGACTGTCTAGATGACATTACATCTTCCCACTGAAGGAAAAAGTGAACTGCAAAAATGAATGCAGAATAAATTCCCACATTTTAGACACTTCAGCGGAACTGTCAAACTAAACGTATTCATGTCTACTCTTACACATATCCCCAACTCTCTCAGACCACAATCACTCACATTCACACACTAACCGCTGTAAAACAAAGCTGTTTTGCTTGTCAGATAGTAAGACAGGAAGAGTGAGGGAAGAAACAATTTTTATTCCTGTCCATAAGTGTTTAATAGGAACTGGGGTGGTCTGCTAACATTGGTCATGGACTGGAATAAGCAAAATTCTGGTCTTATTTATGACAATGTAAATGTGAAATAACCTTCTTTAGGTCAGTACAATTACTACCGCACAAATAACCGGGCTAAGACTCCAACAACAGAAATGTGTGCCTCTGCAACTTCCACCAAGCAGAATTCAGTTGTTTAAATTCCTCTATCAGCTTCATTGACAGAATTACTAGTTTACTAGGAAAAGCCAAAAGGATTTACAATAACATATAGGTCTCTTTGAAGAAAATTACAGGAGTTTATATTCAGAAGTCATAATCAGGAGTTAAAATATCATGGTAGAAACCATCTTCATGGAAAAACAAGGAGGAAAACAAAGGAGGCTTTACATAAGCAGGATTTCTCTCTGAATCTTCAGATGCCTACCTATCAATCATACAATAGTCTTAGTCTGAGGACCTTGTGTATTAACCCTTGGATGACTGAGAAAGAAAAAAACCTGTATACAGCACATGACAAATGCCCTGTTCTGGGTTTGCTGTACAACTAACGCAGTGAAGGCCAGCCCTGGGTTTGTACTTTTTGTGCCACTGCAAAATAAGCAGGA
>NW_009942193.1:17930-79599 GCF_000696875.1 Nestor notabilis | reverse complement strand
CAGTGAATTGCTGGGACAAATGTAGCTGTAATGAAACAAAACAATCTCTTTACAACCCTCAGTCAATTATTTTAACTTACCTCAACTCTCCTATAACACAGAGAAAGATAACTTGGATTTAAGATATTCCAGTGACCTACGCTTTTAAGGCCAGCAGTTAGGAGATAAGAACTCCAAACAACGTGGGACTTTGGTAGTCATAATAAGATTGTCAAGAAAATAGTTCATAAAAAAGCAAATGTGAAGAATTTTTTCAGTGTCAGAATGGTTCACATAAACACTGATGGATGCTGAGTTGTATAAACTAAATGTGTGGGACCAAATACTGCAAGGTACTGTGACTACTGGAAAGACTAAAGCTGTCCACTATCAACATGCAGCTGGAAGAGTAACAGTTGACAAAATCACGGTCCAGACTCAAATGAGTGACTTCTTGTCCCTACAATGCAACAAGCCAATCTGACACAGATTAAGTTCTGTGCCACTTCTAGTTCAACATATTTTGTACTTATAGATATGAAAGTGGTCTGATAAAAGGTCTCTCTATAAAATTTATATCTAATATGTGTAAATTACAATAAATTTCCTCATCTGAAGGATGGATGCAGTATCAGTAGTAACACAAGAAAAAGCTCCAGCCCCACTATTCTCTGTACTGGTTTATGGACTATAAAGGCTTGTGGGTGATGAAGCCAGGAGAAAGATGAGTAATTTACAGGAGCAGGGACTACTATGGGAGGTTGGTGAACCTTGTCTTGACATGCTGTTAAACAGATGTCCTCAGACGTTTGTCTATTTCCTCATAAAGCGCTTGGTAGGGTTTCTCTACCTTAGGAAAGGTCATGAACATGTTCAGTCATCAAAATTGAATGCAGAGAGATATTTTCCTTCCTTGTTTTATAGGCATTGCAAAATTACATTTCTTAAACTAGATCTTCACTCTCCCCTCCTCACTGAACTCTGTCCTGTCTCTAACTGGACTAGACATAATATCTTGGCTTGTAAAAATCTTGGCCTGCTGCAGATCACATTAAATTGAGTTATGGAATGTAATTTGGAGGCAGTGACAGTAAAAATAAGACTTTCAAATGACCTTTTAGGTTCTTTAAGCAATTTTTAAAACATTTGGTAAAGAAACATAACACAGAGAGAAAATAACTTCTGCTCTTGTCACAAGCAAAGCCTGCTGAGATCCCACAACTTAGAAACTAAATGTTTTTTTTTCTGGGTCATAGGGTATGATATTCTTTGTTAATCATGAAATCTAGAATTTTATTTGATATCTTGTTAGAATACAGTGTGCTTATGATGAACTCGATGAATTTGACACTGCCTGCTGGGTCAAAATCTACACAGATACATAGCTCTCACAGTACACTGGGAGTGTTTTTAAAGAGAGTGATTCCCTAAGTGTAGCTTTGTCAGAGAATATAATGATCTGGGGTTGTTTTTTTAAAAAGCAAATAGCATTCCTGATTTCCTTTTTTTTTTTCTTAAGATTCAATAAACAGTAAAGATCAGTCTGGCTGGCACCATTTATTTTAGCATTTGCAATGGCTTTTGGCATGTGTGTCTACACTTGCATGGACGAGTCACTTGAAATGCAGAACAGCTATGACCATTTTCCTGCTCAAGAAGTCACGGAATTAGTGTTATTCCTTTTACAAAGATGTAGCAGCCACAGAACTTTCTTCTTGTTCTAGCTGCAAAAGTAACGCAGCTGCTAGTTGCTGTTTTGGAATGAAGAAAATTGCAGGTAGCTGTAAACTACAGAGTGAGGACAGTAGGAAGGGCAGATTATAAGAGGCGATACAGGCCAGCTCCATCATCTCTTTTCTTTTCAGGTATCTTAATTTTATTTTACCTATCCACACCCAGTTTGTACAGTCAGCCTCTTTTCTCATATATTTACATCTAACATATTTTATTGGATTGTACTCCAATGAGTCCAGCAATGGTAATCTGCAACTCAAAAGTTTAATTCAGAGAGTCTTGTTCATATTGTCTTATTTTAACCCTTTTCTGCATTTGTGTTTTTATGTCACTATTTATATACGTTATACTTAAGCTTAATTATACATATATCATTGCTCAATACAAGTAGGCCTAAATGCTTGATAAAAATGCTAAAACGTGTAGAGTTTTTCTTACAGGAATCTGTAGGTGAAATTTTAGATTTCATCATGTACTTCTCTGAAGAAGCAGAGCCAACTGAAATGTGGTCTTTGTCTGGGTCAGCCTCATAGAAAGCTCCATGTATTATTATTGCCATGCAGCTTTGCTTTGAGTTCTGTTAACACTTCATAGATGGCACAAGTCTCTTAATCAGAAATTCTGTAGCTCACAACCATCTCCAGGTGTAACTTATGGGACTGTGACACAGAGAGGAGTTAAGCAGTGGAAAAGGACAAAGTGGCATTCTGTAAGGAAAGCTTAACTTGTGTTTCATCTCCAGATGGCTTACGCTATAGGGAACAAAAAGTAACATTGCTTTAGAGAACCTGGGCTGTATGAAGAACATACGGGTTTTAAAGTAATATTTAACATGTAGTTGAAATTGTTAAAGTTTCCAACTTTATGTATTTCACAGATCATCTTTTACATAGTCCCAACAGTAAAGCAGAAAAGAAGATTTAACTCCTTCCTTGAAAACCTTCTGTGACATAAACCCTCTAATTTTCAGGACTTCTGCGAGTTCCACTGTAAAAAGTTACTACTAAAAGAACACTGCTGCCATAATTTCTCACACTTAATTTCATCAGTCAGAAGTGATTCCACTATTAACAGGTAAAGCATCAAGAGCATAGAGCTAACCAGCTAACTGAGCTTGCATGTAAGCACTATTTTTAAGACCAGACTATACATTAACAATGAAAGTAAGCCATCTCACGCAAGTGTTTTGGGCATGCACCCTTTACATTCCACCTGAAATTTTAAGATGTCTCACTAAGGGGGTAGCTCAGGCTTATGAACACACAGAGCTGTCTGTTGGAGAGTGACTTGGAAGAGGAGTGTGACCATGTTTGACTATCTGGGCTCTGTGGAATATGAATTAATTTTCCCCACTAGGAATCTGTGCTGGAAAATAAAGGCATCACTCTACAAGCCCATCAGATTAAAAATACCTGTGATCAAAACAATCTTGTTATTATGGTGCTATTCTGCCTAGAGAAAGCCATATATATATAAACACATATATTATTTTTTTTGACATAGTGCTAGGGCAAGATAAATTCAGAACAGCTCCATGTCAAACCTTTATGTTCATCTTCTAAGAGAGCCTTCCCTCCAAACACATTTGACACTCGCAGCCAAGCGCAGTCAAATTCCTGCCTTCACAGATCCTGTGCTAAACTCCTTCGTGGCAGCAGAGGGCTCTCTTTGGCAGCTGTGACATCGAGATGCTCCCCTGGAAAGCCCCAGAGGAGACCGTTTTCGGCACTGCACTTCTTTTTTAAGGCAAGTGGAAAAGCAACTCTCTAACTTCCCTGTCTTTTCTTGCTTTCACATGAAGCGCTTTCCATAACAACTCTGTGATCTTGTCATCTTGCAACGCACTGCTGCTGATTTCTTACTCAGATGCTGAAAATCGTTATCTTTCACAGGAAGAAAGGATGATGTGAATAAGGAGTAAATTATTAATTGGAGATAAGCCTGAAAGCCACATTAATACAGAAAGAAACCAAACAAAATACATGTATTATTAATTTAGGGCTAACAGTGTACAACTCAAACACATGTATATTTTTAATACTTAAAATGTACATATCCCACTTTTTGGAATGAATCCTGTGACAAGAATTCAAAAGCTTGAAACATGCCTTTAAAATATGGCAACTAAAATGAAAACAGAGGCCAGTGTAGATGGATTCACTGACAGTGAATGGCAAACTGGCAGAATTGAAAGTGAAAACAACTATTTGTATCTCTTGTAAGACTCAAAAAATGAAGTAAGATTAGCTTTTCCTACAGAACTACAGTTGAAACAAGTACCAGAAGTATACACCATACTTTATATAGAAAACGTCAATACCAATACCCTGTGACCTGGGAATATGAACAGCTTTATTTCCTACATATACTGACATCACTTGCTCTTTACCAGCTGCTCATCTCCTGCCACTTTCTCCCACTTTACCTTCAGCTTGTTGTTTCCTGCAATAAAGAAAGTATTATTTGGCCAAGAAGAGATGGCCAGAGAAATTCCAGCACTTGTAAATCCTTGTCTAGAAGCCCATGGGAGACTGCGGAGCACTCCCTCTTTTTGGTTCTCCCAGTGCCAGACACAGCACAAGGATGTGCCAATGGTCTGTAGGATCCTGCTGGGACACGGGTGTCACCTCCTACCAGGATACACTCTTTGCTAAGAGCAAAATCTGAGCAGTGGACACCTCTTCCTCCACAGAGCAGCATGTCTGGGTGGGCATTAAATCCCATGAGGTCACAGCCACCGTAAAATCACTAGGGACAAGCCATTATAGCAGCAGTTTTCTCCTTGTTCCTACATCATGTCCTCTGTGCTTGGGTAATTCTAACATACGAGTGCATGTGAACGTCTGGATAGTGTTCAACATCTCTGTCTTCCCCCTGTGAACTGAAATAAGCAGGGATAAAAAAAAATGTATCATTTTCTATAAACACCACACATTTAATTCTGACTTCCCAGATCAATGCAGTGAATTCCCATGTTTTTTCAGCTGCTGTATTAAAACAATACTGCCCAATTTTGAGTAAATACTAGACTGCACAGTATCTCTAAATACTGGTACTGGAATCCAATGCAAAGTTAAGGCACTTAACTTACTTAATGGTTCAGACTGGGTTAATTTTATATCTGACTTCCCTTACATAGAAAAGATGTTTCTGTTTCAAGCAGAAAGTTTGAGGATAGGAGCCCCAAAACAAATAATTTGTATCAGAATAAAACTCATTATAGAAATGACTCATTGATTCCTCTAAAACAGTAGCTGGAAAATGAATTTAAGCCTCTTTTACAAGCAATTTTTTTTTACTAGATTTTTAAAACAGGCTTTCAAAAAATCTTTTGTTTTGAAGGCTACATGATGTAAAACTATACAGAATGATGGCAATTTCACTTTCACAGCTAGAGCTGGACCAGACAAACACTACTGAACAAAACTTGAGACATGAAAGATACAGTTTGAAACTCACGGAGACTGTCAACAAAATACATAGGTACTACACATTTGAACAGTTAACAAGAAGAATGTCTGCACCTGTCTGTCAAGATCAGTTATCTTAAAAGAAAGCTATAAAAGTAAATGCAATGCAACATTGTAAAGCAAAACTGAACAGTCATAAGTAAATATGTATCTATTCAGAAATGGTATTAATATCAACAATCACAATTATATGTCATCAATTACAGCTGACAAAACTGAAAATATGGAAACAGCTATTCAGCCTCCTGCTTCAAATAGATACACTGAATGACAACTATTAATATGCATGATGAGACCTATAGGTTACTCAACTTATCCTACTTATCCTGTTCATTTTCCTACAGCTGTTGATGCTGGCCTGTGGCACAGATGAGATATGGGACTACACAGGCCTCACCCTGATCAGGTACATCAATTTCTACAGATCAGTGTGATCAACTGTATTTACTATTCATTCATTAACTACCATGAGTAATTTTTATTTATGGTTTTATTTATTTATTGGAGATTTTTGAGTTTAGTTCCATCTTTTTTGCAAAGATGTTGCCATCCTAAGGATAAAAGACTGTATTACTTAAAAGGCATCCAAAAGACATTAGCTATCTTGGCATCTAATGCAGACAACCTTGCAGCTGCCAGAGTTTTAACTGCTTTATCTCACACTCTGTTTTCATTCAGTAATCAGATTTTTAACTGGGCATTGACCTTCTGAAGGCTCAGTATTTCGTGTGAGGACAAACAGACTTTGATAGTGAATATCATCTGTGATATATTGACTTTTTCTAAATGTAAAGAATTCTTGCTAAATGTGCATCACTAACTAGATTGCTCCCTCCTCTCTCTCCTGATAGGAGCTACTCAAATTCTAAGTGAAGTTGCTTGCCTTTAAAGCATTTTATATAGACTTTCTTCATGTAAGGTTTCTATTTTTTCAAAGCATAATTTCCATTAACTCCTGCTTTTAGTCAGGCTATAAATACCAGAGGAACAGTCTCTCTCCTGGTATTTTGGCACTTCTGTATCTTTTCATAGCCAGAAAAAGTAAGTGGAGAGACATGAAAATGAAAAATAATGAAAAAAACAAAGGAAAGAAGAAGAAAAAGTTAACCAGAGCACCCTATGAATGCCAAATAAAAGTTACACAACTTTGGATTCAAATAGTCTCCTATGTAGCATTTTGTTTATTTACAAGCACGTTTATTCCAAAACAGCACTGCACATGTTACTAAAACTTGTCTCCAAACTTGTCTAAACCTTGTCTCCATGCCTGGTCCTTTGGCAGAGTTCTTTGCCATGTTTTGGCACCTTATGACAGTGTACTAACTCCTATTTCACTTTTATTGAAGGTGCAATTTCATATGAAATACCCGACCTGGGATGTTCTGTTGTTAAGTTTAATCCCCCAGCCCTGAGCTTGTTTGTCTAGGATTCAGGTAATCCCAACTCAGTTCCTATCTCCTCCACAGTGCACTCACATGAGCCTGTCAGATTCCTTGGGTGGTGCCTCAGATCCATTTCTGTATAATGACTCTAAGAATGTTTTAGTCCCTGCAAGTCATCATGCAAATACATCAATAAATCCTTATGAGATGTTTCCATATCTCAAGGGTCAGTCAGAGGGTATATTATTAGGCTCACGTGTGATTCCAAAGCCTAACAGAAGAACAAGGCATTACCATGTCTCTCCTCTCGCTTTTTTAAACATCACAAATAATTTTGAACAAGTCACCTAATTCGAATGTTGGATTAAATTCTTATTCAATTATTACCTGCTCCAAACCCATTTCATAGAATGGTGTGGGTTGGAAAGGACCTTAAGATCATCTAATTTCAACCCCCCTGCCATGGGCAGGGACACATCCCACATTTCTCTAACTCAAATCTAAAGCAGATTTTCAGTGTTAATAAAGAGTGCACACAGAGAAACACTCTGAAGCAAAACAAGCCTCTTAACTCTGCAACATCCACACGCAGTGTCTCCAGTAGAATCCAATACAACCACCACTGTGCTACTCACCAACAAATCCTAGCCATGCCTGGGCCCTACCAGATGCAAACAGTGCTGTATAGTCAAGCCACCTTTAAAGAGCTATTTCCTTGGTGCAGTTATTTGAAATGATTTGTTGTCAAGGCTGCACTGGGATCCCCACTCCTTAATAGCTGCCTTGACTTTAGGAAGCCAGCAGACACACTTTCAAGCATGAAGGTTGTTAATACTAACAACTCATAAAGAAGGAGGAAAATACTTGCAGGTTCGTGTTCTAGCCATAAGGTAATTGCTAGTCAGCTGGTCTGGTTTTGCTACCCTGTGGCTTAATCAGCACTTAAAAAAGGTAATGAACCCTTAGGACTTTCTCTTGATCCTGTTTTAGAGCTCTGCCATGGCCATTCACACGGGTCAGAAATCAACCCTGTTTGGCTCAGTATTTCCAAGTGTTGCTCTGCATATGCCAGAATTAGTGTGAATACCTTCCATATGCATATTCATGATTATTAAAGCAAAGTATGATTTTTCATGATGCTGGCTCATGGGAATCCTATCATTGCCCTGAGACAAACCCATTCACTTCAATGAGATCAACACAGAAATGACATGACCATAAGAGCCTAATCCCAAGAGAACAGAGAATTGATTTTATATTAGGGTATGGATGTTTTAAATATGCAGCCAGGAGGAGAAGGAAAACAGCATTATCATCCAATTTGTCTATTATGGAGTTTTTAGTGGTTCTTTAATTAAATGTACTTAAGTAAAATTTTTATTTTATTTTATGTTTGCATGTCTTCTGGTGCCTCAAAGCTGCCACGACTGTAAGATGTATGTTTTTTCTCCCCTAGTTTGAAGCAATTGGCACAGGCTGTTGCATCATGGTATGAAACTCTCATTTAGTAACAGGATTTTCTAAGAAGACCTATTCTTTCTTATAATATTTGTTCTCTTACTTCACTTCTTGTAATCTTCACAGCAAACTCTGCTTATCTACCTTACATAAATTTTTTTTAATTCAGCTCTCTGTATTAAATAACCTCCTTTCTTGACTGTTTTTTGAAATCTCAGTGGTATGTCATGCAGAGAAGTTCATATTTATTTTCCCACTGGTGCAATGCCTGTAAAAATGTTCTGTAAGCTGCTAAAATTAACTTCAGCAATTGCATTAATTGGAATCTGGGCTATCAAATAGAATGATTCTTAAAACTTCTTTATCCAGATTTTCCTTTGCACTCGTTGTTTATTATGGCATCATTTGTGAAGGTCATCCTAACCTTATGGGAGAACCAGACAACCCTAATTATATTATTTTTTATTTCTTTTCTAAGTTGATGCTATAAAATAATGTTATAAAAACCTTTCTCACAGAAAGCTGCCCTCAGCCTTCAAGAACAGAAACAGAGTATTTTCAACCTAATTTGTATTTTATGATTTTAAAATATGCTGAACTGACATCTCTGGAGGCTGGGGTCTGTTGTTTACACAGAGAATAAGGACATCAGAAAGAAACAAAACAGCAGAAGCTTCCCATGGCAACATGCCTTGAAACTGTCTTTGAACCACCACCTCGAGGGGTGGCAGCATTTCAGTTTCTGTGGCTAATTCAATCCTGTGGCTTTCTGATGAGGCTTCTAATGAACAAATATAACTGTAAGATTGTTTTCTCATATATAACATCTCTCCAGTACGTCTGGTAGGCAGGGCACTGACCCACCGTCATGAGGTAATGACTTCCAGTTGGTTACTGTACTTCTAAGTGTCAAATTTTATCCTTAAAAACCTCCACTGAGTAAAGGTTAAGCACAGAATTAAGTTCACTCCCTTCAGATCATCAGAGGAACTCAGCTGTTATGAACTTACCATGTACCTTAGCTTTCTGTAGTCCATTTCATCTCCCACTGAACAAATTCCTTCCTACTAGGTCTCAGCTGACTTCAGTAATATCTGGATATATCAGTGACCCTTCATATCTTCAACAAACAGATATTGATGTTTCCATTTGCCTTTTGTTGGATGACTCACTGCTTATTCCTCCTCCCAGTTTATAGTTCTGCTGGTTACTCTCAGAGTTCAAACTCTTCTATGTCATTAAGATCTAACTAAGCTCTCTGCATACCAGATACAGCCATGCTGCTCAACAGTTACAAAAGGTAAAATGGTTCATATGAACATGTCAAAATGTCTAATTTTTCCAACTATTTCTTGAATTTAACTTAACCTTTTCCATATTCCTGTTTCTGTTTTCCCCTAGTTATAAATGACTTTAGCATTCTTTTTACTTCACTTCTGTCTTTTTTTTTATTATGGGAAAAAAAATCCTTTGCCCATGAGAACTTTCTACTTGAACCACAGAAAATGTTTACAGTGCAATTGCATATGAATCTTGTGGGTTTCTGAACATGTACTTCAGGTCAGGTTCACTAATATCTTTGCTAAATGCTAGGTAAGCCTGACAAGACTTCCAGTTCTGCACTGAAAGCAATGAGACATACGCAATATAATGCACAGTGAAAATAACTCTTTTCAACTGAGTTGTACTTTGATGTCCATGAATAGACTGACTACCAAGCTCAAGGCAAAAACCAAAGGATGTGTGTGGGAGCCTGAAGATTGAAGGTGGAGAATCAAACCATCAGATAATAGGATGTCTTTCCAGATAATAAATATCTGCTAACATAAATCATTGAAGTATGCCTAAAAATCAACTTTCTAACAGGATTATGGAGGACCTATGTTATATTTCTACATGGAAGATTTGCTCATTTAACTTGCATCATGCATTGACAAGGGTCAGTCTCTGTTCCTTTCCTGGAGATGCCACATTATCAGTCCATTTGAGTGCATTTTTTAATTAAACTACTTTGTTTATTCATTATCTAGGTATACTGACAACTATTAGAGTGGAAGAGTTCAGTTAAGATCTCCTTTCACACTGTCTTTCAGCACATGCCAGCTGAAAGGGATGCTAGACTACTGAACTTCATATTTGTTTTGAAACTGCCTTTTAGTCCAGTTAAAAGTCTCATCCAGACCTTGAAGAACTAACAAGCAAAAGAGCTGATTTCTGTCATAGAATCATAGACTAGTTAGGTCATGATTAATTACAATGGAAATCAGTCCCAGCCTAAACTGAATGCTTAATCCCCATTAATGTTTTTACTGAATATAAAAACCAGTTCCATGGAAAAACATAGAGTATTTTTATTAACATTATCCTGGGAGGGTTTTTTGTTCTTTTTTTTTTTTTTTTTTGGTTGGTTGGTTTTCTGTTTTTGTTTTTTTCTGCAGTAAGTGGTTCCTTGGGAAAAAGGTACCTGATAAAAAGCAGAAATAAGACTTTTTGGTCTGTGTGTATGAAAGTAGCGTTGCTAACAGAGGAAATGTTTTAGCATGGGATAAACCACGGAAATAGGCAAACATACAGGAGGTTTATTTGATATGCACAAGCCAACTAGGGTAGTCAGCCCATGCAGAATGTCAGAACTGTGTGGGGAAGTGGGTAGCAGCAGAAGGTGATGCCACAAAGAGGTACAGCATGGTGTGTGACAGGCAGACAATTGAGTGCCAGCTCATTTTCTTTGCTTAGAGTCTGGCCTGTCTAACCAGAGTGTCCACTTTGCTTTTGCTCTTGTCACATGCAAGTTCCTTTCTCAGAATGTTGGGGAAAGTAAATATGCTGTCAGCACATGCTAGTTCATAGAAATCACTGCTTATACCAAATGTATTTGATCACCCACTATGTTAGAACAATTCCACAAAAAAATGAAAATGTATGTGATTTTTCACTCACTGTTGTTGTCTCCTCTTTGTCCTAACTTCCCAGAAATGCTAAAAAGATGGATGGAAAGGTAGTCAAAAAGCCACATATAGTGAATGACATTAAACATTAAAATCTTATGTTCTGTGGATACTTAACCTTCTCATAGCAATGGCAGTAGTCCCTGAACATACAGAATGAAAATAACCAGAAAGACTATCACTTCTTCAACTCTGTTTTTATGAAAGTGTGAAATCAAATTGCTCAAACCTGTGTACCGCAGCTCAGCCCTGTGGCCACTCTACACCATTGAAAGACCATCTTATAAATGTGCTACCTTTTCTTCCCTGTGGTGGTTAAGCTCCTTTATAATCACTTTGCAGCCAAGCAGCAGTCAACATTTTGTTTCCAGGGCTGTGGAAGGATAGTATACAGCACGAGACAGAAAGATTTTAAAAGGTGAAATATCTCACAGTACTTTCTGCTTTATGAAGAAATTCTGCTAGAGATACAACTAATGATCTTTATGCCAGTTCACAGTACCTTAAAGCATTTTAAGCAGTCTCCATTTGAGGTCCTGATCTGAATTCTCTAGGTATGAATAAGTACTGCCATCAGCTGTAAAGCTGTACCCACTGCATACAACATAATTTAAAAATAGTAAGAGAAATACACACCAATCATAAGTATACACTCAAGCTACTACAAACCACCAATACGTCTGCAAACTAAAGGCCTGGTTCTTACACGGATACATGTAAGTATTGGCGCATTTGCTTATTTTGAGAAATTTAACAGCTGTATACTCACATGACTTCCTATTTGCTCGTGACCGCTTCCTCTCTCTAGGCACCGCTCGCTGGCTTGGCACTTGGGTGGCAGACTTCACAATGCGATCCATGATCTCGTCTGCTGCATCATCTGTTGCATTAGGTGAATCGTCGTTGCCAGCGTTCCACGAACCAATACGGCCTGGAAAAGTCCAGCAAATTAATTGAGGGAAAAGAAGACAGAGAGTCTCTTGCGTCACTTTGGTTTTGCAATTGGGTTTTTGGAGGAATTACAGCAGGAAGCTCAGTTATCACTACTTCAAATTTGCCAAAGGAGAAGACTCTGCCTAATGGAGAACATTTCTAAATAATACCCTAGAATCTCTGCTGTATCAGCAGAGAACTGAGAGCTCAAATGTAATTTTCTATTCCCTTCAGCCTCAGAGTCTTATTCTTGACCATACAACTGGCAGAGGTCTGCTAGAGACTGATTATAAACCAAGTTTTGCTAGTGCTGTGTGACCAAGTCTCCTTCCATTTCTATTACAGAGAAACTAGCAGACATGGCACATCTTAGAGATTGATGCAAATCAGCAAGACAAGTCCTTTGTATCAAAAGAGAGTAAGAATCAATTTCTTAGCATCGGTATCACACAACCTATGGCAAAGACAACATGAAAAGGGCAAAAAGCGTGTTCTGACATGTCTCATTGTCCCTTTCACAATGAAGAATTCACCTTCTCATCACAAAGCTGTATGTGTCCTGGCACAACTGTGTGTGATCTGTTATGAGCAGAAAAGCAAGAGTCGTTGGCAAGCTGAAAAGCTAAATAAGCAATTTTGGTTAAAACCACAAACAAACAAGTGAGCCATGTCTCCGAACCCAAGGTTCTGGCACTCCTCACTCCACAGACACATCTTTGGGTTCCTCCTACACACTACTGTTCCATGTGCTTTTTGGTTTTTTTTAATGTGAAGGGTAGCATGCAGTGCGAACCCTGACAGCGAGCTTTGCAAAAGAGTGGCTGTGGCAGAATTGCAAGCAGCTAAAAATTCACTTGCAAGGACAGTCTGTATCAGGTCCCCGATACCAGTAACAACAGCTTTGATTAGCACTCTGCTCTCCTGCTTGTCTCCTGGCTCTCATCAACAGCAGTTCTGTTACGACAGTGCTCGTGACAAGCTTCTGTCTGGCTCACCCATCCTCTGTCTCTGCTATTCTTCAGGTGAACGCAAGCTGACTCTCATTATCAGGACACACTGCCTGCTGGCATCCAAGGGATTACTTCAGCTATTCAGCATGTTTCAGTGCAGTCTGAATTATTTCAGCTTTGTACTTTAAGTAGTTGACTTGCTTCTTAAACTGGGGCTGTGAAACCTCTAAATTAGACAGGATTGAGCCTTAATAAATTACACACACACACAGAGACTCAGTGGTGGATAGTCTGGTTGTGCTATCAGTGGTACCAGAAGAGAATCAAGAAAGTGCAAGATATCCAAATGTGATGGAAAAGAAATACCAAAAGAGAAAACTGAAGACTTGGGTTTTGGTGCGTCACCTTCACTCCAAAGCCATCTTTCTGGTATCACATGTATGGGAGGACGTGAGGGGAAGATGAAGGAAAATAAACTGGTGAATCCACTGTCTGTAAAATGATTTAGCATAAACAAAGCGGTTTAGTGGCTGCTTAAATGAAGAGGTGTACCAGCAAAATTATGTCTTGGGCAAAACACAAGGCTATCTCATTGCCAAGAATGAGAGCTCTTGTGCCAGAGTATCAGGTGTTGGAATGGGTGGGTTGGGTCAGGTTTTCATTTCACCCCTGTCAGCTTTCAGCAATCACCCATGTTGACACTAGGAAACAGCAGAGCACTGTGGACCTCAGAGAAAGAGGTATCAGCCAGGACAGCAAGGAGATGCAGGGTATCCACCACAGCTTTTTATGTTCCTAATCTCCATTTAATTGACTACCTCCGCAATTTAGCAGGGAGATGCTTAAAAGATTCTTCATCTTTTTCTTACCCATTTTATTCTCCCTAGTCATTCCTAAATTGCTGCAAGGCCCTTTCACTTCAATTTGAATTGCTACTTTCTATTTTCTTCTATTGAAAATAACAAGAAAACCACATCACGGATTCTTGGATGCCCCATTTTGCTTTCATGATAAGAACCAGAGTAAAAATAGGGATGTTAGTTCGCAGCCATGTTCACAGTGGGGCAACAACTGGGAATTTCTTCAGGCTTGGACTCCTAACATCCCCAGGCACCACTTGGACTGTGATACACATGTTAAAACTTCAGGCAAATCCTTTTACATCCCCAAGCCCCATATCACCACTTCCAGCATGGGAACACCACTGGCATATTCTCCTTCCCCATCAATCATTTCTGCTGCGAGTGCCATGCAAGGCGGCCACGACCTGCATTTGGGCCACTGTGTGGCTACCATGACACAAGAACTGTGGCCAAAGGAAACTCCTGGCACTTACCTCGGCTGGCCCGGCTTCGAGTGCGGACCCCGAGTGTCGTGGTGCTTTCCCCACTGATGGAGGAGGTCTTCAGCACGGCCTTCATGTTCTCGTGCTCTGCAGCGTCTTCAGCATACTGCAGCCCCTGGGGCTGGCTCTGGCAGGGGGGTGAGCTGCTGGAGAACTTGCCAGACTGAGGGAGGAAAACAGATTTGTTGTTTTAACAGAAAACAGCATGGAGAATAGGCCAGAGACTCAACCGTGAATGCAAGGAGAAAAGTGCAGCTATTCCCAAAACAGTTGCTCCTCTCCCAGGGTGTGCACCCTGAGCAGGGATAAACTGGAAACAAGGCAACAGCAGGGAGCAGATACAATCAGAGGAAAAACATGTATTGGCTTTAGAATTTTGACCTTCTGACAGTGTAAGGTACAAAGCAAGGACTTGCTTTGAAACCTTTGATCCAGGCTAGACCCAATCTGGGGTTAGGTATGACACTGAGGGGAACAGCATGAGACCTGACACGAGTAAGAAATTACTTTTTTCTATACAATCACCTTTCAGTAACAAGGCAAAATGGGGAGAGTGGTCTAGGAAGAGACACTTTTCCCTCTTGTTTCTCTGCACTGCTGCACAGAAAATTCTCAAACTGTTCTAAAACACAAAATCTACAAGTAACCTTAGAATACATTACCAGTAACACTGAAAAAATCCCAAGTTGCAAAACACCCAGCCAAATTATTTCATGGCCAACACACAAAAACTGCAGTCGACAGTTAGAAGAACAAACAAAACCTTACAAGAGATTTAGGAATCTGCCCTCTGCTTCCCCAGCCCCACTATGATTTCACTGTCACCACGACTACGTGAACAACAGCAGCTACATTAGCTGGGCACGCATAGTGCCTGGATGCAGCAGCTCCACTGCTTACTGACAGCAGCCATCTAGAAACGGGTGAAAACAGCAGAAACAGATGCTTTCTAAGGAGAAGAGCCTGCGCCGCGGGGCTGCTCTCCCTTCCCAGCCTCAGACTATAAAGGGCTGTGATGTTCGTAGTTGCTCCACTGCTCTTAGCTACAAGAAAGGCTGAAGCACGTTTAAAATACAGTCCTGGCTGCAGAAAATACCATCTCTGTCAACAGCAAACAGGCGTCAACAGATAATAATACCCCTTGGTATTCTCAGTCATATCAGTCCAGCATCAGAAACTGAAATATGTTTTCTTTTTGTTTTTAAGCTTTCTTACTCTGGCCAGTTCAGCACAGATGAAAGAAGGTGTGCTGCATTCTATTCTTTCTTTGCATAATAAACAGCATTAATTATTCTCTTCATGATATTGAGCCAGTCAGGTAAAGGGATGCAAACGTGCAGAGTCTTTTTGTCTGAGAATGATAAATTGGAAGAAAAGACTAGGCCCTATATTTATAGCTTTGATTAAGTCCCCGGGGCTGTCAAAGCTGCAAATTGAAATTACTTAATCTGGAAATTAATGACAGGGTAATTCTATTTTAACATAATGACTTTTCTGGGTAGGATAGCAAGTTAACTGAGTAGGAAAACAATAATCCCTACAAGGCACTGTGATAAATATACCAGTGTAAGATTTATGTGTTGATAGTGAGAAGTTTGTTTTCCTCTTGAAGTATTAGCTTGCAACATTTTGATGTGGAAAGTAGGCAAGTGCTAGAATTTCACATGTGAAATTAGAAGACAGAACAACATTAGAGAGAAACTTGTATGAAAGTGCATGCTATTGTTGCATGAAGAATGCCCTGTTTTACACAATGGGTTGTAAAGCTAATCCATACCATCTCAGGAATAAAACCCCAAAGGATAAAGCCTTCACATAACTGTTGGTTACTAGTCACACAGGTTAGTTATATATTGGCGTAAACAGGCTAATTCATGTAATTTTCTTTCTATGCCCCAAGCTATACAGCTCAAATCATCACTGGGGGAGAAGCTCTATAGCCAGCCCTTTTATATCACTTTCTTAATTTTCAGATGTTGCTGCAGATTAATGCCCAAACTCCAGCCTCTTGAGCAAATGACTGCCATTGTGCAACAGTGAGCATTAAGCTACATTGTTTATGTTTCGCAAACTGAAGAAAGCTCTAATGCTGAACAAAAATGCATTGCACAAGAGATGCTCCTCAAACCAATGAATTGTTTTATTATGAATATAGCTGGCACGTTATGGTTCTTCAGTTATTTATTCACTCTTTCATTCATTTTCAACATCACCTCCAGGAATGCTTGGCGATACAGACAAGAACTACTCCATGCCTCACCTCTGTGGTGACTAAAGTATCTTATTTGCAATTCATATAGCAAGGAGAACCGTTACAATTTGCTTTGCATCCCTATATTCTGAGGCTTTTGAAAACCTTATAAAATAACACCATTTTAAGTTCCACAGCTTAATTATGAGTATGAAATTATCATAGTAATCAATAGCCCGAGGCAACTGGTGATCCCCATAACATTCAGATCACTGATGTTTTGGGTAGTGGGGATCCTCTGCAGTTTTGTAAACAGACATTAAGGAAAAGAAATGAGGAAACTTAAAATCATTAAGGCCTCAGATCAGGATATCCTTATTCAAGAGAACAGGTATGCTTACGATTAAAGCTGGCTGTAAAAATGCATTCTTATGATTGAGCCGAAAAGCTATGAGAAAAATGTCACGTTTCCTAGTTGCAGTCAAACAGATGGAGTTGAGCAGTCCATGTTATCTGTGTTAGAAATTAGATGTCACAGCACACGGGGGACATGGAAATGACATGCTCTTTCAGAGAACCATACCTCAGCATCCTCTTCTTCATCGGTCTGCCGCCGGAAACAAAGGACAGGGTGGAGAAGGACAAATAGGAAGATTTAGGAAAGACAGTATGGTCAAACCACGACAGAGTAAGAAGTAACCATGGTACTGTTTATACAATTGTAAGAGGACATAAAAATAAAATTATATAAGGAATTAATTCCTGAGACAAGCAGCTTGCTTTTTTTAGTAGTTAATTGTATGTAGAACAGACTGTGACTGTCAGTAGGGTATATAAAAAATCGCTGATTATTCTTAGAGAAGTGATGAGCTGAAATTGCCCCTAACCCATCCTATAGAGAAATGATGAACTGAAACTATCCCTAATCCATCCTATTTCTTTCCCTTGAGTCATGAGGTTGCTTGCCCACTATTTGCCCTGTGGAAACTGAGAGCACTAGGAAGAACTCAGTCTCCTTTTTCCAGCTCTGTTCAGCACAGGGAGGTCTTGGCTGCTCTTTCTCCCAGTGCAGAGGTCAGCTTCTTGGCAATTCTTTTCCTCTACATTTAAGTACTTCTTCTAATTCCATTTTAAGACAGGGCTTTTCAACTTCCAATTTAACAGAGCACTCAAATCAAATGCTGAGTAGTCTTTGAATAAATGTTTAAAGTTCTTCAGTAGCTGTCCAGTATCAGATCCTGGAAATTAGAGAGGTGCAATTATCCTTTGTCATTCAGGGCTTTCATCCTCTGTGACAGCAGGCACTGTGACAGACAGTTACACTACATTAAATGCAATGGGCATATCAAAATATTGTGGCGTATGGAGTGCTCTTAAATTTGGGGATTTACAGGGAATTAGCAAGCTGTTTAGAGCTGTGTTCCCAAACGCCTGGGGGATTCCTCACTGGGTTATAAGATGCCCCGCATGGAAGGTTCCCAAAGTAAAACACAGTTTCCCAAGTATCTGGGCTCCTTGTTTTTATAATTTTCAGTTTCATTGCTTATGAAGTACAAACATAGGCCAGAAATTTGATGCATTTTTTATTTGTGGCTTTTGCTTGTTTTTTTAGAAGAAACATTCCACCAATTCTATTCCCCTCCCCAGTGTTACTAATACATATTTTTGACCTTATCTCCATCTCAGCTATGATTTCTGTCTGGGCTTGATACATTCTGTTCCAGAAACATTCATCATTAAAACTGAAAGCCTGATTTACTTTGGCCCTCAGCTGAGTTTCAGCACAATCTCCATAAGAAGATTAGCTGTGAGAGTGCTGAACAGTACATTAACATTACTTTTTAAGGGTATGTTTTATTCAAAGAGTGAGATGCTTATTTTTCTTTGGACACAGTGGCACTAGTGGAAACATGGGCAGATGTTTTGCAGAGGGACCTCGGCAGGTATGTTCCCTTTACATTAAAAAGATCCATTTGTTTTTTTCCCGGGTGGCAGGAAGTCACACCATAAAGTAATTCTTCTGAAGAAGGCCACTGTTCACTTTTTGGCATGGACAAGAAACAGAAAGGAGAATAATGAGAAGCATGAACATGCTTGTACTCTAATCCATATGTACATCAATCTAATAAAAGGCAGGAGGAGAGCAAATTAAGCTAAACAATATGCAAAAGGCACTCAGGGAAAGGTGAAACAGCAGAGTATGCACATTACAAAGAGTGTGCTCCAAACAAAAGTGTATTATATTAGTACTTTATATCAAGCTAGATTTGTACAGAGAAAGTCCCATTACAGAGTAAGTGCCATCTGCTGGCTTTCCTGCCCATTTGATTGAGCTAAAAGTGATTTGCTGTGGACTTACTTTAGGGCAATGTGCTCCTCTCTGTCTGTAATATTACCAAAGTTACTGAAAGCATATTGCTATAGTGAATACTTGCAGGCACAAAATGTTAATTCTAAGAAAAAAAGGCTGCCTGATTCTTCTGTCATGCAAAATTGGATATTGCAGGACAATCCGAGATCTCTCTCCTTCCACCTTATTTTTCCTTTAGGCTAACATTTCTATGTGGTGGATTTGCTGTTTCAAAATATTATTTATATTACACAGCGATTTTGGAATTGAAACGCTAAAGTATTGTAAAAAGCAGAGTTTCATAAATCTGGGATACAGATGCTTATATTGCATACTATTAAAATTCATTAAAAAGCTCAGACTTATATTTATAATTGATTTTTCCTTGTTTTGCTTGCTTGTTGTTTTTAGTGTGCCTGCAGTGAGTGCTATCATTGCCTAAAGCCAGATAGATATAAGGTTGCAGAGACAATTTTCCCTGTGAAACGGTGGCAACTCAGTCTTCTCTTTTTTTTCCTCTAATTCCCCCTATGTTTCTCGCTTTTGCAGGCAACACTCACCAAGATTTAAACTGACTTCAGCTATTAAAGAACACACAGACATAAAGATCTCTGTGGTCAAAGGGTGAAAGAAAGACCAGAAATATTCCCATCATCTTTCTCAACCCTACTCCATGTGAGCAGTTGCTAAAGCTGATGCAAGTTCTCCATGTACGGAGCCAGCAGACTCCACACAAAGAGCCAGCACCCTCTGCCTTCCAAGTCTGCAGGGGGGACCAAGGTTCAGGAGATACGTGCCTTCTTGTTAAGAGCTGGCATGGTTCTGGCTTATTCCTTTCCCACTTTTGCTAAAATTCCTCTTCTTCTGCCTAAAAGCAATGTACTATAAGGTGATAAAAACAACATCCTGAGGAAACTCTAAAGGACAGGGAAGTAAATATCAAATAACCACACAATCCTTCTAAGTCACCAAAAGCAGAAATAAAAATTCAACAGGACTACTTCTTATTAGAACTACTTTCTAATAAGTTTCTTTTCAATCTCAAGATCGAAAGTTTCTTCTACCAGTGTTTTATAACTAGTTGCACATACTGTCAGTGCATTACTGATGTATCTTCCCTTTCCAATGCCTTCAAATATAAAACAGGAAGAAAATCAAGACCAGATACAAACCACAGCCAACACAAAACTACAATAAAACTCCCTTTATCATCATTCTTCTCACATAAATATCTTCAATCCTGCTGACTTGGAAACTTGTTTTGAGGTAAATCTAACTTTGAAGTTCACAAAGGAAGCTGTGACAAATAGTCTGATGCAATTTTAATTCTGTTTTACCATGCACTGCAATCAAATGAACTGTAAATGAGACCATACTACTGAGCTACAGCTAAAGAGATTAAGGAAGTCCTGAAATAACCATATGGCCACATGAATAGCTCCCTTAAAGAACATCTCCATGAGGGGTATTTAAAAGAATGTAGGTTTTGTTTTGTTTTAAATGTTTTTTTGTTTGTTTTTTTTTTTTTTTTTTTTTTTCTTTTACTCCAGTGGACTTTTCTTTTTGTTTTTAAGCTAATAGGACCATTTCAAAATTATAAATTAGTGTTAGGCAAAAAATGCTCCCTCTCTGGGGACCTGCAAGGTATTTTTAGATGGAACACTAGCTTTCAGATGGCATTTAATTCTTTTCAAATCTCAACACTATCTTGAGCTGAACAAGACAACTTCTTCCAATAGTATTTTTTCCTGGGGAAGGTCTATCTGTCTCTTTCCTTACATTTTCAGAATACAGCCACTTTCACTGGCTTTGCTCCTCACTGACTAGCTGTCAACCCTGAGCCGCCTTCTGGCCTGACAGGTTCCCTTCTCTCTGCTTCCTGAACCCGATTGCCGGTGATCAGATTTCCTTTTTCCTTTGCATTTCCTGCAGCAACAGGACGCAGAGAACCTTTCTGTCCTGCTACAACCAGTTCTTCTGGACAGGTAATAAAGAAACACTACATCACATGGTAGGAAAACTGTAACTCCTTCTCAGTATTATTTAAACTTATAAGAATCATAGAATAGTTAGGGTTGGAAAGGACCTTAAGATCATCTAGTTCCAACCCCCCTGCCATGAGTAGAGACAAGGAAATGAAAATTTTAATGTACCAATCTCTTTGGTTAATGCTATCCTTTTAGCTCCTCCATAATATGTCAGGAAAACCAAAAAATCATTGAAGAAAGTGATCTCAGTTCCCCAGTGGTAGTTTTGAAAACTTGTATGACTATATTAGACCCTTCACATAAAATCAGAGCCTATTCCTTAACCTGAGGCTAGACCAAAAGGAAAATCTTTTGAGATAATAATACAGGTTTAATATTTTCTCTAGATGGGGCAAATTTCCAGATTTAAAGAGGATATTGCCAGGAAAGATCTACAAATGATCGTGAGTCCATGACTTAAATACAATCTCAATTTATATCAGTTTCAACACATATATTTTTTTGACCCACACAGCCTGAGCCATAAAACTGTAATCAGCGTAGAGCTTTTCACGCCAAAGGCAGGGGTAGCTTCATGTGCAACGAACCACTCACATCTAATTGTGACTCCAGATTTGGATTTTAAGACAGCTGGAAACTTTTATTAAGTACTGGCACTTCTTAAAACTTTATTTGGATTGAGTCAAACTACATCAACTTAAAAAAAAAAAATGAAAAGAAAAAAAAGAAGGGAATTTTAAAGTTTACTATGCCAAGGAAACTGATCTTATTTTAATTTATTCTATCAGCATGCAATCACACTTGCAAAGGTAACATCTACTGTGAATACAAATTTGTCCGTTCTTTCAGAACCCCAAAGTAGTCTTTTCCCATAAAATTGGTCATTCTGTGCTTTAAAGTTAAGAAGAAAATTGCTATGTGTGTGCACGCACATACACATACACACACACATAAAAAAATAGACAAAACACTAAGATTAAGGGGTATATTAGAATATTTGAAAGTGGAGAAAAAAAATCCATTTAAATTCAGTTGTAACTACTTAAATGGCTACAATGGTTCGTAATTTAAATGATTTTTCTTTTTCTTTTTCATATTCTTGGCTGATCAGGTACACACAGCTCCAGGTGTCTTTTAGATATTTTGGCCACTGTCTGTGCAACACACAGAGATGCCCTTTACAGATGCTTAATTTCAGTTTGATCTCATTCTATAAATTGATATGAAGCAAAAAATGTACATAATCAAGGACTTGAAAGTTTTGTCTTTGAAGAGAGCAGAGTTCATTATTTGCAGTAGCAGAACCTCTTAAGAATAAAAGAAAAACAACACTTCATATATGACATTCAGTGAAAGAAAGTTTTAAAAATCTGTGCTGTGGGAGATACATTTTGCCACTTACATCTGTTATCATTTTCCCTCTGGTCTTGTTTCTTTCCCTGTGGTTTGCTCGTTTCTGTTTTTGCTGCAGAACTCGTTCCCTGGTGGTGCGGTATTCCAGAGCAAATTCACTGATAATTTTGCAGAACTTGTTGATGTTGACTTCACGTATTGCATAGGGAGGGTGGCCCATAAATAACAAAAATGAGTGAAACCTGGAAAACAGTGAGTTCATAAATGCAAAGGGAAAAAGATCTCTATTGATGGTTTCTGGAAAATAAATAAATAATCAGTGAATCATTTATGACTTTATGAGCTCCCTTCATTTCTTTTGTGCTACAGAATTTTCATGGATGCTTTGCATAACACTGGCATGTTTTATAATTAAAACCATGAAAGTCTAGTCTATGATAACTTCATCCCTGTCCACTTTCCCAGGCTGATGCAGGAGATAAGATGTTTATGGAACTCCATCTACTTCACATGACTAATTTGGCATGTGAATGGCCAATTTAATTTCAGTTATAGAAAAAATATTTATTAAGTTTCAATTCTATTTGTTTGTATTAAGCAGCTTCAAAGAGGCTGTTAGGATGTTGGGGAAAGTCTAGACAAGAAGAATGTAGATTTACAGGCTAGCAAACACAAGAAGGAAAGAATTTCTGGTTCACAAAACTGACCATAAAATTATATTATCTACCAAGTACTTTAGTTTGGGATACTCTCAATTCACAGTTTTACTGCTTCTGTGGAATTCAGAGCTTTTGCGCTATTTGCCACTTTACTATTGCTTCTCTATTGCATGATTTACAATAGTGCACTGAATGTTTCAAAATGTATGGGAACTCCTTTTAACTGCATCTACAACCCTGATGACAAAAAGTCTTCCCAGTCCTAGAAAGATGCAAGTTAATGGACACAGTTTTTGAGAACTATAGTAGTAGCTTTAGGACATAATAGGTAAAAGTTATTTTTTTTCCTATTTGTAACAATGCATATGACAAACACAACAGAAAACTGGTGAATTCACTTCACTTCCACTGCAGTTGGGATTTCTGCTTACTTATGTCATGAAAACCAAGTCATTATGAAAACAAAAGGAAGAACTGAATCAACTTCTCAAGTGTATATCCACTAATTTGTCCAACCGTGCCCAGTTCTGGGCTTTCCAGTTCTAGACAGACGAGGAATTACTGGAAAGGGTCCAGTGGAAGGCTATGAGGAGGATTAGGGGACTGGAATATCTCTTTTATGAGGAAATGCTGAGCAGGGCCTAGAGAGGAGATGACTGAGAGCACATTTGCACACAAATACGTTAAGGGTGGGTGTCAAGATGGGGCCAGACTCTTTTCAGTGGTGCCCAGCAACAGGATAAGGGGCAATGGGCACAAGCTGAAACACAGAAGTTCCATTTGAATATGAGGAAGAAGTTCTTTACATTGAGGGTGGCAGAGCACTGGAAAAGACTGCCCAGGGAGGTTGTGGAGTCTCCCTCTCTGGAGACATTCAAAACCCACCTAGACACATTCCTGTGTAACCTGCTCCAGGTGAACCTGCATTAGCAGGGGGACTGGACCAGATGATCTCCAGATGTCTCTTCCAACCCTAGTGAAACTGTCATTCTGTGAAATTTGGGATCATTTGGTACCCAGATCTTCATTTTGACCATAGCATTTTAGAAATTATTCAGAAGTTGGAAAATATCTCAAAATTTCATTAATAAGCAGGTACACAGATAAATTACTCAGGTGACTTCAGCTATATTTGTGAATCTGAAAATAAAAAGCCCAGGTGTATTGCAAAAGTATCATGAGTATCTACATTTAAAAGCACTATAATTACTGTTGACTCCACTGGATGAAATTAAACACAAAAGCAAGTTCTAAGGAGAGGAATCTTCTGCTGTGTAGGTGTAAAACGCATAGTTGTAGATCTTGCAAATAGGAGCGCTGCTGCATTTAGAAAAACTCATTATACAAAACTCACTTCCAGTTCTGCATATGACAAATTTGTCATTAGAACTTTTTTTTTTTTTTTTTTTTTTTGTTACAGCCTGTTTTTGTTTATCAGACAGTCAAACCCGCTTTCAAAATATTCAGGGAAGGACAGAAAATAAAGCAACTTAACCATAAGGCTCCTAGCTTCTGGGGACTAGGATTTAAAAGACCCAATTATTGCACCTTGGGAAAAAATGACTCCCTGGATCATTGCTTTATTTTATAAGAAATACAGAAACCTTCCGGAGCGGGATCTTTCCTAAATGGTATCTATAACAAAGTACACATACATCCTGGTAATATTACTTGCTAGAATGTGGATTAAACACATACAGAAACATATTTATTATGTCATAATTTATAATTTCAGCAAGTCGTTTATTATCAAGATATTGCTGTTACCAGTCTAATTCTGTACCTGTTAATTATTCTTCTATGAACAATCTTCAGGATTATGATTCTTTCTGCACAGTCTTTAAGGAACTCGGACATTTTTTGCTTTAGAGTTGGCTTCATTTCATGCTTTGCTATAGCCTTCAGGTGATCCCATGATGCTTTGCACCGCCTTTCCATCTGACACAAGTTTTCCTGGAGTTGTTCAAAGTCAACCTGAAAAATAAAGAAAAGGAAAGAAAATGCAACACTTTTAATCAAAAACACCGGTAATATCCTTGGATAACTGTACAAGGCAATGTACATGTAAGAAAGGGTCAACGTAGTGGCAGCACAACATTAATTCACATTACTAATTACTACTGCTAAATAATTAAGAAATAGCTTTCTCTGTTGCACTTGTCTAGGCGTGAAATGTTAGTCAGGAAAACTGAAAACAAAGAAACACCCATATACATATAAATTTGGTTTTAGTCTTGAAGGCCTAATGCTTAAGGAAGGGACAATAAAATATTGTGGTGTGTTTTTTCCCTTACTAATAACTTCATGCCTGCACCAAGCAACTGCACGGCTCAGTTATTTCTGAGGTAGTACAAATACTTTCCTTTTTCTTAGTCCTTTTCTCTGCTACTCATAGCTTTTCATACCCTGTTTACTGCTCACTGTTGTACCCTGCCAACACTTCTCCAATTTAGGAAGCACTTGGATGTCTTCCCTAGCCATGCACTGACTTGTTAATAGATGATCTACTTCTAATCACAAAATTCACAGGTCAGAATTTTTTAAAGCTCTATTGAAAGTAAGTGTTATGTAGTGATCTCAGCACTAAGTTTCATCCCTTGATATACAGTACAAATTTGCTGGCTTATAGTAAGATCATATAATGGCTTTGAAAGCCTCTCAACACAGTTAAAATGAATGACTGCATCTGACAGTAACATTCATCAGGACAGAAGCCAACACATTCCATAGAAGGTGAGACACAGCTTCTCCTTTATTCGTAAACCAAAAAAGGTGTTCAAGTTGCAATGGTCTACTGAAGACTTTCAGGATGTGCTGCTAACAAGTGGACAGAGTGCATTAACGACCCAGTGACAGCACACAACAGATGAAAAGAAGTAAAACCACTCAACATGTTCTTGAATTCTGAGGAAAGGAAAAATTTATTTTACAATACCGCTTCACAGTTCAGATGAACTCAAGCTATAAAATACAGATTTAGCTCACAGACTCTAAACACGTCAGTGTTTGGGATGTTACAGTCTGGTACTTCAGCTAATTCCTTTATGCTAAATGAAAACCAGTGACAGAAGCAGGTTTTATTTCACTCTTTTTAGCTGTGTGCAGCATCCACTGCTGAGACCTATACTGAGGATAGCCATAAGAAATGCATTATTATTATTAAAAAGCTCCTGGTATTGATTTGATTTGTTTTTGCTGTGATTTATAAAGTGATGAATTTTTTCTCTTCACAAGGAAATAAAAACATCCTTTGATCCATTCTGCTATTCAGAAAAGCCCTGCAGGCGGAGCAGCTGTGGGGCTTTTGTTTTCCTTATATCCATATCAATGCATATGGTGTTTCCCAGGTCAGTATTTTCATTGTTGATGATAAACACATTGCTGCTCTACAGATGGTATATATATACACACATATAAAACACACATGGGGAAAAAAACTAGCATTCCTATTAAGAAAAAAGAGCCAAAAGGAACTATTTCTAGGTCTTAGCTAGTAAGAATTATCCAACCTGGTTGGGGAAGTCTCTCAGCCCCTACAGCAGAGAAATTTAATTTTCTGATATTTTACGACAGCTTTCATAAAGCATTCACTGAAAAGAAAATGGATTTTAATCTATTAAAAACCTGTTAAGTTCAAGAGACATCACTGGAAAACAACATATCTGAAGGTGAAAGATATGGCAAATTCCCTGTTTCTTGAAATCTTCTAACAGCCAGAGAATTCCCAAGAGTGGGCAGTTCCAGTAAGGACTGGAGGTGGCAGGTCGGGCTAAGGGATGCACAGGAATGTTTTGAGATCAAACAGAAATTCGGATCTCTGGGGAAGCCCTAAGGACATTGCAGCACGAAGGATGCCACCTGAGGTCCCCTGGAATAAACCTCTGTGTAGCACAGGTGGCTGTGCTTGAGCAGAAGTTGTTAACTCCTGGAAGGATTAAAGCAGGAAATGCAATATAGGATAATGTACCTGTGCATTCCCCACATGTGAAGCATTAAAGGTCAAATTTTTTCAGAGGCAACCAGATACCCCACCTGTATTTCACAAAGTGCTATTTCACCATTTTGCAGGTAGACACAGCATCTACTGTATTTCAGTCTGCTCTAGGTCTTACATGCAAGAGTTAAGTGAAGCTTCTTCACACAGGATATACCATACAACATCCCTGCCCTCTATCCAAGGTGCCCCCAACAGAGCATCACGTAACAAAGCTAAGTTCTGAAATCTTTTTAAAAAACCCCAAGCAACCAAACAAAAAGACTAGCATTTATCAGCCTGCTGACAAGATTTTTCTTACTAAATCTTGCAGAAGTGAGATTTTCCAGTGTTCAGGCTCAACTGGCTCAAAAGGAAAACTCTGAAGTTAAAAATATTTGGACTATCTTACCAAATATATCAAAACATTTGATAGTTTGCAGCTTGAGTACTACCTGCATGACATTTCAAACCACAGAAAGCAAGCTTCTCTCCCTTTTTCTCACAACAGCAATATCACTAATGTGATGCTCTCCAGTGGGAAACGGTGTAATGTGACAAGGAAAGTCACCCTCACTGTATCTCCTCTCTCCTTCATTTACACACTTTGCCCTCATATTTCCTCTGCCATCTCCTTTTTTTCTTCAGTGCTGATGCTCAGGTAAGAAATTAGCCATAAACCTCTTAGGACATTAAAGCCAAAGATCCACTGACCACTGATGATCTTCTTGTTCTGCAGTAGCCTCATAATTTAATTTTTTTTCTTTTTTAAGTTATTTTTGCTGTTATTGTTGTCCTATTTAGGATGTCTTCCAACACTGAAAGTGTTATATACAAATATAACAGTAACGATGATAAATGATACCTCAACTAAGTGTACCTATGATAAGGAGAAGAACTTGTGGAGCACTAATGACAATTATTATATCTAACATATATAAAGGAAACATGAAAAGGCATTTATAGTACCATACTAACTCCCTGCCAATCCACACAGCATTCCCAAGGGAGCATGTATTGTACCTTTTTATTTATGTGCTTATTCCAACATTTTACTAAAACAATTCATGCTGCAAAACGGTTGAAAGACGTGATTCTTTTTTGTTTTCATTCTGTCTTGAAAGGAAAAATGCACCAATTCTTGCCTGCAGCTGGAAGGTCATGCTGGGACTAACATGGAATTCAGATGAATTGTGGCTCCAGGAGACCTCAGCATAGGAGGTGCTCGGGCAAGAACTGCTGTGGCATTATTTTATAACAACACTCCACTGACTAAAAGAAGCACTGGAGAGCAACGTACAGATACTGTGTCTGGTCCCAGGGTCTGGAGGAAGGTGGAAACATATATTCTTCTTTTTCCTCCTCAGTACATATATGTACAAAATACATGCAGCTTGCTGGTCCTGCTTACTGTTACCTTCTGCTACAACTTTAAAAATAAACCTTTTTCCTTAGGCAAAAGAGTAAGTACTCTTAGGCTGTTACACAGAATAAAAAGTCTTTTCTTTCAGACACTATGTAATGTTTATTTTCATTTGTAAACCTATTTAGAAAAAGCAACTTTCTAAATCCTCCTGGGATATATTTGATATGTTCCTCCTTTCTCCTGCCAGGTTCCTCTCCATTCACAATCACACTAGCTGTAAAATAATCAGAACTCTTTGTTATTTATCTGTGAGATCTCTTTCTAGGCCCACTCTTCAGTCTTCTGAGAAGTGCCTTTGTAGACACTGTTGCATCAGAGTGGAGTAGCCAAAGACAGTCTATCCAAACAGGATCAGGGTCAGCCTCATTCAGGACACCACTGCCATAAATTACTAGTGAGCAACTTAAAAAATAATCAAACAAAAAAAAAAAATTCCTTTCCAATTTAATGCACCACAATATTTTGCACAAATGACACTCAGACCAAGAACAAAGCTTCCAATCACATGCCAGCAGTGCCAGGGCTCATTTTAATCCCTTTATGTCATTATTTATTGCTTGCTACCGTAGTAACAGATGACTCTGCCATAAACAACACCATAAAAAAGAATTCTACCAAGTTTTTCACTTCATTGGGCTAAGAATTCAATATTGCATGATAGACACACTGTTCAAATGACTTCTGTTAAGGCTGGTTTTCACCTGACTCAAAAACTACTACCACCATCAAATAGCTCAGCATTTACTTCCCTGCCCATCTAGACTCCATGAACACCACTCCTTTAAAAGGTCTGTTTATTTCAAGTTCAACTCCATGCCACACATCCAATATCACAGCTGTGTATACAAGTTTCAAACTTTGTAATTCATTAAATATGAGGCCATGTTCCTGTCATGCAGGCAGGACATGTACCAGAGAGTCTTTCTTGGCTTCGAGCTGGGATGTTATTTCTCTGTGTGGCCACAAATATCTCCTGGCGACATAAGAATTGGACTCATTATTTGCTGGGGGAAGAGGAAGGGCTGCTCTGAGGTGACATTGGGAATTAAATGCATTGGCTCAAGCCTTTTGCTATATATTCCCTAGGGCAGCATATACAATTCCAGGTATGCATGGCCATACACAGCAAACAAGTGTAGCTTCTGTGAGATAACAGGTCATTTTTCTTCAGCATTCCCTTAGCCGGAATATGCTTTACATACTAGATCTCCTCTAGTCTCTGGGCTAAGCTCCACTACAGAGTACAAAACTGTTCTAAAGTCAAAGATGCTGCACCTGATAATACTCACATTTCCTGCCTCCTGTATTTACATTAAGCCCTTGAACAGTTTAAAAAGTGATATGATTGGATGGAAGTAAAAAAACCCAAAACAAATAAATGAAAGAAAACTGGTGAAGTTAAGGTTTCTACTTAAAAAGCACTTCTTTTCAAAATCACTTTAAATTATCCAAAGTTTTGTTCTGAAGGCCAGTGAATAACTTGTAGCTGTAGCCTTGGTATCTTTGTCTAAGTTTTCCATTGCCTGATACTATATTCATTGTTTACTGCTACAGCTTGTTTCTTTTAGGGGTGAACATATCAAATCCAGGTATTTTCTAAGACCTGGATGTCTGCATTTTTATCCTCCCCACAAGGTGCATTACATAGAAGACTGATGCTTTCACAATGGCAAAAGTTGCCTTAGATTCACAATAAAATGACAAGTATTTTATCACATGTCATAGAAAGATATACTTAATCACAGACAAAATCTTTCTCTCTTCAAAGTTCAAGACAGTTTCTGCAGCAGACCACAGCATAGTCTGAACTGTTTATAATGTAAGGTCAGACTGTTCATTCTCACATTATTACAGGGGTGCATTCTGGCAGGGAACACAGAATCTTCCTCTTTTCCTGAGTTGGTTCAAAGCCAAAGGAAATTCTGAGAATTGCTCCTTGCAAATACACTGTCATCTGAGTACAGCGACCTTCTGTGGCATACGTTCAAAACACTGTCTCCTCCAGTACTTCCATACTGGCTTAAGTCTTGTGACACTCAGTGAAGCATCCCAAGAAATGTTACTCCGACTTGCACACTGTTGGTCACACATTTTAAGTGAAGTAGATGCCAGCTCTCAAAAGCAAGCAAAATATAAAGTAGGTTCTGTCCAGACATTTCTAATTCTAGGGTAAGAGGTGGCATCCTGCCAAAATAATTTTGGAAATGAGAACACCTGCATCAATACACTAATTAAAAACTGAAGGACAGAGGTGCTTACTGAGGTGTGACCTGATGAGTCTATCCAATTATATACACATTTCCACTTCATTTTAGTTCTTTAAACAATCTACAATAAACATAATAATATGGGATCTTTCTGCAGATGGTGTATGACTGTTCCCACAATCTGGGATGAAGAGGAGTCATACCAGTAAGTCATGATATAGATCCCTTCAGATGGTGTTATGGCACCTTCAACACTACTTGCAGTCATTTCACCTGGAACGTAGCTGAAACACCACAGTGCTGCCAGGCACATGTGCTAAACTTCATTTGCCCTCTTTCAGACAAAGTCTTGAAATCTCATTTGCCAGTGAAGCTCTTGCCCTTCACCTCAGTCTGCTCTGCAACTAGCAGGATCTACTTCAAGCTGCTCTGTCTTCATCTCTGTTCCTGCTAGCCAGTGCCAGGAGCTGGGGCAGCTGTAGCAGTCCTTGCAGCTGGCACCACAAGAAATGATAAAACTGTAAGAAACTTGCATTCCCCAATCCCTTTTTTCCATTCGACTTTTAGCATTTATTTTTGTTTGAAATAACATAGGGAAAGCATACTTGAATGATAATTGCACACAAATACTTCCTGTGAAGTAAGACAAGAGAAACCCCACTGAAGCAGCACAGGAGGCAGCATGGTCTTCCCTCCTTTCTCTGATTTCCAGTGTATCAAGCAGAAGCTACAGCATGCCAGAATGGCACTTCTGTTTCAGACACCTCCTTGCTACCCATGCCTCCCTGCCAAGCCCCTTGGAGGGCAGCTTCAGGCTTCCTTCTCCCCTGTGTACATCTTAGTCTGGTCCTAAGTTGTCTCCTACCCGCAATCCTTGCCCCCTTCCCTGCATTGTTAACATTTCCTATCGGTTACTTTCAAAAGCTGCGTATTTCTCCTCTGCCTAGTATCTGCAAATAATCAAAGTGTCCTGCTGCAGGGGTTAAAAAACAGCCAGAAGTTTGGTATGTTGTAAGTAAATGAAAATTAGATTGAGAATAATACAATTGCTAGTTTACGCTATGGAGCTAGCCAGCTACAGATGCATGAGGAAAATACCCATGGGGTTGGGAGAGAAGATGAACGTTTTTTATAAGAACACGCTTTTTGTTAACTAACAGAGAAGGTAGTAGTGCTGATGCAACCCCTTGCTCTACTGGTAAGGAAACTTCTAGGAAAAATACTGAGTTTAACTGCAGAAATCTGGGGTCTGCTTCAGTATTAGGCACGTCAGTTCTGGTACAGCTCCAGCGAAAAAACACCTTGAAATATGAATACTTCTATTTATCTAGAATTCTATTTTCTGGTAATGTTTTCACTTGTGTCTGCTTTTTTTTTGTCATTTATGACTTCAGTCCTTCAACAAAACCCGCAAGTTTTGCAATAACTGTACCGTTTTGTTTCTGGTCTTTCTAACTCCTTTCTGATGAGGCAGCCTGTTTATTTTACTTCTTTTTCATGAACTAAGGCTCAGGAATTTCTCATACGATGCGCATCTCAGGGGAAGGGGCATCTCTATTTATCTACAGGATGGAAACTGTTTAGCCTTTGTGGTTTCTGAAAGATGTTTGTAGACAAAATGGAGCTCAAAATACAGCCTAATCCACAGTGAAATATTACTTCTCCTTTCCTGTCAGCTTTCCTAAACCAAGATTTCGCCTTGTCTGTGAACATTCCCTTGAATAGGGCAGCTTGGATGGCTTCCATGTCCTAACCCTTTGATTTGTGGCAGTTAACATCAAGTGGGAATAGAGTTTGTTACAGTAATCCATCAGTGGTATAACACATGCAGGAACATCCCAAGGAGGGAGACCTTGGGCATCAAGGGGAAGGTTAAGGCTATAATTTCTCTTAATGTGATTTTGTCTGGCCTTTTCAGAATTTCATCCGCTTTGGGCAGGGCCACTAGATCAGCAAACCACAGACTGAAAGACTGTACTCAATCCTGCACGGTTTTAGACCTAAAAATTTTTTATATGTGACAGCATTAGGCTGAGCTTTCTTCCACTTTCTAAGACTGAAAAATACAAGATTCATTTGAGAGTACACCATACACAGTGATGTGGATTTTGGAAAACAAAGGCTCTTCTCTTTTATGGTAATTTTAATTTTAGTGATTAACTTGGTCCCAATCTAAAAATAAAGCTAAATAACTTCTTAACAAAAAGAAGAAGCGAAAAAGTAGAAAACAATGTACCTAAATGTTAAGAGATGAAGAATCACTCAAAGGGAAAAAAAACCAGAACCAAAACCTCCCAAACATGAGAAACCAACCTCAGTGGAGGCAATAAACCAGAGCCTAAACATAGGCTGTGCAAGAGGAAACTTAGGAGAACAGAGACAGAATCCAAAGAGCAAATATCTAAGGATATAAAACAAAAGCCACAAATTCCTTTATGGTATCCAAAATAAAAAAAAAAAAAAAAAAGAAAATATGTAGGAGGTCCTGCATCACCGGGGATGAAAAAAACTGAAGACGACAAAAAAATAGGGAAGGGAAGGAAGGATGTTGGGGAGAAACCTATTCTCGTACCTGCTTTTATTTTTCTATATTTTATTTTTTAATAAAAGTGAGCTAATAGAAAGGCTTGAAGACTTGATAGTAGAAACAAATGTGTTGGAGGAGAATGTCTTACAAAGCACTAAACTAGCAGAAGACACGAATTCTGACAGCAAATTAAATAAAGAAATAGAGCCACTGGCTAAGTGAGTATGCTTTCACTACACTTAATCACTTTAAGAATCAGAGGATAGCAAAGTTTCATCTATCTAGACACAGATCTGAGCAGCCTGGTTTTATTTCATCTTGCAGTGCACAGGGTGATGGACCAGATGACCTTCAGAGGTCCTTTCCAACCTAAGTTATTCTATGAAGTACAGAGATAAAAACCAAAGTTTTGACTGTTCAATATATTCAGACAGTAAATCCTGATACTGGCAAATTCAACAGGAGACAAAATTAGATTATGAATTCATTGTCATAAGAACTGTGCGAGAAGCCAAAATAAGATTTGAGTTTTGTGCTTTTAAAAAAGATTGTATTATTCAGGATCATGTTGTTCCTCCTTTTCCCCCAATAGCCAAACAAGGTGCTAGCAGCAGTAATAAATAATCTGCATACCAAGATGAGCCATTGACCAGACCTTTGCATTAGTCAAGGGATTGCCACTTCTTAAAAAGACGTGCTGCCACAAGTTGCCTTTATTTCTATTTATCTTCCCTAACTCCTACTCATAGAAATTATTGTTAGGAGGAAGAAATAAAACGAGTTAAAATATTTCAAGGACATTTTAATTCTGGAAACAATTTTATTACCAAAAGAGCTCATTCCTTCCACTTAAAATACAATCAGCATCTGCCTTAAAGAAAAGATTCCCCCAAACTAAAAAATAAATGAATTTGAAGATACTGAACAAATAAAGTTTTAACCTGAAAATAGTTCTTCATAGTTATATACATTATTAATAATGTATATAATATTAAAAGGGCTGTCATAACAGAGTTGCCTATTAGTGTATTGATGAGGAAACCACATCACAGATAGAGGTAAAGCTCAGAAGAGAGTGTGCTGGCATCTGAAATTCAGTGGGAACAACACAATGAATCCACATGCATAAAAAGTGCTGTGACCAAAAATCAAAGATTAAAATAAAATCTTAAATACTTCACTTTAAAGTGTTTTTTTAAAAAAAAACGTATATATATTTAGCCACTAGACATACCTTGGCTGACCTAGTAATGGCCCCGATCTCTGAATAAAGATCAGTACTGTCTGGAAACTTTTCCACCACCATAGTGCAGACATGGTGCAGGAGGGACTGCTTGTGCACTGTGTCCTTGACTTCTGGAACCTTCTCGAGGTAGCTCAACTCAAAAGCTTTGGCCTGTGAGGGAGAAAAAAGAGAAGAAATTAAAAAGAAAAATGTTTACTCCTTCCCATGCAGATTAGTAGACAAAAAAGATTAACAAATAGGGGCAGAGGGGAAGGAAGAAGAGGAAGAATCCTACAGGAAAAGGAACTTACTACTTTTACTTATTTTTAAGTTGTTGAAGAGTAGGCCTAAAATTAGTCCTAATTCACTGTCATGCAGTGAAATGACGCATGTCACAGTTCTCACAATTAGAATGGAAGCATCAAGACTAAACTCCAGACAGTTATACCTGAAGAGTGCCTACAGACACATTTCCTTCAGGTTATGCAAAAAGAGGCAAAGAGCATGCTGACACACAATAAAAAGACAAAATAGGTTCTGTATTCTAAATTATTTTTCTGGTTAAAAATAAATACTGGGTTGTAACTGTCATAATGGTTTTGACTTCTGTTTTTCTGAAGGAAAAAGGTGCAGGTGAAATGCTGGGATATCAGACTTACGTTGGTTCCATTCAAAAAGTTGCCAATGGCTAGGAGAGTAGAAAGGATAAATCCCAAAGTTTTATTGTGCTCCAGCTGGTCCATTCCTTCCTTCAGGTCTAGAAGTGGTTCTGCAACTTCCTGCCATGAGTATTGAAACAAGAAAGTGAAGGCTGCAGCTGGCTATAGGTGCTTTAAGTTTTTAATTCTATGGTTTAGATTAATTACTGCAAAAAGTTCCTGAACTGGCATCTTGCAGAGTGCAAACTGGCCATGTGTGCTGGCTTTCTTCCATGTTCCAGCTAATAAATCACATGCAAGGACAGAAAATAAAAAAACCCCAAAACATAAAATAGTTTCCTAATGTTGTTTTTTATGTATGCAATTGCCTTACTTATGCTGGGGATTATTCTGTGATTTTAAACAGAAGAGAAAATCAGAAGGGGCTGCTGCATTGGAGTTTCGTGCATGAACATCCCCCTACCCCAACTGATAAAAAAGCTTCTTATAAATATAGTTTCTAATCTTTGAAAAACTATTAGAAAAAGTAAGAACCCTGGCTGACTTGGTATTTGTAGCCTGACCCTAGAATTTTCTTCCAGTGATGGCCACCTCTGAGTTTTAGATATGATTTTGTGCTTGTGTGACTTTAAGACTGAAAAAATCCCAACCCACCACTGTAAACATCAAGCTTTACAAGTGTTCTCATTTTAATCTTTGAACTTAATGCATCTTCCATTCACACATGTTATCTGAGTACAGGTAGGTAAACTGATAAGGCTTGAAAACATAAATTCTGTTCCATTACCTCGGGAAGTGCACTACACACCACAGAGTTCAAAGGAAGAGAGCAAGGGTAATTGAGTTGACAGAGCTTATTTCTGTGTCTTTGTGTGAGGCCTGGGGTTATTTATTTTGTATGCACAGTAACAGTTCACATTGTTTCTATCTCCAAATACCATCCTAAGCAACTGTGAGCAGCATTCTTTTCCCAAATTATTACACTCTTTATGAGCCAAAAGCCAAAATTAAGCAGTTATTTCAGACCAGGAGGCAAGGTAGCTGAGAACTTCGCTTTCTGAAAAAAATACAGTGAGTCATTCAACAAGTGTAGTGCTATTTTACCATAAATAAGAGCACAAAGATATAGGAAAGATACATTTCTAGTCACTAAAGAACAATTCATCCCTTGAAAAGAAAAAGAAATACGTCGAATTCAAGACAAATTAAGAGATGGCATAGTGAGTAATTTATACATTTGAGGAGAGGTACTAAATAATCCTAGACTTTATCAAGTTAAAACTAAAATCAATAAACTATTGCTCATATTTATTTGAATTGATTTAAAGTCAGGGTTGATTTACTTGTTTTGTTGCATCATGGTGTTGAATCAAACTGTTCGCATCTGCTTTGAACACAAGTTTTTGAACTATTTTACTTGTATCAATTTGCAACCTGTTAAAAAAGTAATTCTTAAAAGGTTAATTTAAAATATTCTGAAGGTGAATAAAAGAGTAACATAGACGGCTTCCAAAGCAGGCCATGCTGTAGCCCTTCATTTAGTTATTTACATGCAAGTTATACAAGCTTAGACTATGTTGCATATGGTACACATTTATAATTTCTCTTTACTTTTTATTTTATTGTAGCACTAAAATCCAACACAAACCAGTGTATAATCAGATGAAATACCTATTCTTGCTTCCTATAAAACTCACCTCCATAAAGAGGGTAGATACCTAATGCAGAGCTACCGCATATTCTTAGGTATCATGTATCCTTATTTATCACATATTTATTTTTCACCTGAAAATTATGCTTGAATAAAATTTGAGGATTGGTCCAGAATTTCTGGCTGCAAGACTTCTGATGAGGATGTAGCATACAAGTTCTGCACAGCTGATCTGGCATATGCACTGCTAGCAAGCTGCTACACTAGTATTAAGTTCAGCTTACTACACCTATACAACTTCATGTCACGCTTTTCTGGGAGGGATAAAAACTTGATTGGGATGGGAACTTTGAGATGACCAAAATGTAACTTGCCATATTTGCATTTAATTAAGTCTGGCCTCCATAAATTATTATACCCTTTTTAAACAACAGGAAGTATCAGAATAATACAGTAAAACTTAAAAAGCTCTGATGGACTTTAAAAAAAATTCAGACCAAGCATCACCCAAAAGTTCAACCTTTTTGAACACTTATTTCTCTAGCACACTGTTCCCAGGAAGACTAGAGTTAGGAGTAATTTTTCTGCCAAGAAGAGAAACTGAAGCAAGTCTTTTTCTTTACAGTTTCTACTTTTCTGAGTTCTACACCTGCTTATATTCATTTATGATCCTTTAAAGTTGTCAGCAATAAGGGTATATTTGCCCAGAGTGACCTTAAGAAAAGAAAAATTGATCTAGGATAAATGAAGATTCTATTCCTCTTTCTAAGACCTTTAAATTCCCTTTGAGATAATGAAACTTGACTTGATCTGCACCATAAATAGTTCAGCACAAAGAACTGGTAGTAAGACACCGTAATTTTTCAAAGTGATCAAAAGTCTGAAAATGAAGATTTAAAATTGAAGCTTTTTTTGCCTGTAGCAAGAACAACCATTGTTCCACTGATAACCTTCAGTAGGTATACAGTACATCAGGTACACCTTAACGTGTTAAAACAGTATACACATTGTAAAACAGATCATTGGAAAAGAGTTTTCTTTTTTATTTTCTGAAAAGACCAAAGAATGAACATCCATTCAGTTAAACCCCTTACAGTCTGAGGCTGCAAATGTCCTCTGACCTGCTTTAGTTAATTAAATTCAATCCAAGAAAGATGATTCCACTAGGCACAGAAAGTTTTTCTACAGACATCAACAATATCTCACTTAACCCTTTTCTTGAACAATTTCATGATGTGTTTCTTTCAGGTTGACAGAGGTGGAGCTAAGACCTACTTAAGGCAACACTCTGTTCTCACATGATGAGCAAAAGAGTCTCGTGAACAAGAACCCCAGCCTGACATCAACCATCAAGGTATTTCATGCTGTTGTCCGTCTAAAATTTCTAGCTTCACAGAAATAATAAGGTTCATTAAATTCTTACATAAAATATGTGTGACTCAAGAAATAATATGAATGCATTCTGAACTGTTTTGAATTTTCCATATTTTAAAATAGATTTTAAAAAAATCAAGCAGATGCTGGATGAAAAAAAGACAAAAAAATGCGAAGCTGAGTGATTTGGCACCTAAGGTTCATGAAGGGTTTGCCCATTTGCAGATGGATCTTCTGCAAAAACATAGTCTCAAGAACAGAAGAAGTTAGGAGGTCTTGGGACTCTTTTATTATTATAATCACTAATGCAAAGTACTTCATTTTTTAATTGAATATGCTCATGGTACCTTATCTCAGTCTAAATAATGCTTATGCTTATAGGTTACCTGGAATTTAAACTCTGACTTTAGCCTTTTGTCACTGGAGACAGCCAGCTGCGCTCGCTCTCTTACCTCTGATGTCTGACCCTGTATCTTCCTCTTCACTGAACTAAAACCCAAACTGTCTGTCCTATCTATGTTTGTCTGCTAGGCTTCTTATCACATGCTCCTCTTATTTTAACAGAGTTATCATATGGTATTTCTTGTGCCATTTTACAGTAAGTCCTGTACTTTGGCCTATCTACCTTTCAATAGGGATAAAAATACTGGTCCTATCTTCACTCCAGCTATTGCTTCTTTGAATAATTTAGGTATTTGAGACATTTTATACTGGCATCTATTCCACATGGATTTTAGCTGGCAATTCATTAACTTTGTGGTGTAAACATTATAGGATGAGCAACAGGAAAACTAAATTTCTTTAGCTTTTAGCAGTGCTTCAAATGTTATTTTCAGTTGGGAGGAAGCTAGATATCCTAGGAATACACACAGATTAACAACTACAGCTAACTCAGCTTACATGAAAGGAACACATTAGCCTTGTGGTAACTTCAAAGCAGAATAAATAGCTGTAGCAGAGTAAAAACCCAATCATATCCCCAAAAACCCCAAAACAACCAACTGACCAAAAATACCCTAATGACAAGAAAAGCATTTTAAGTTTGACAAGGCAGAAATATAAATGGCAAAGTCTAAAAGTCACAATTAAAAAATCTGGAATATTAGTGTGATTGCATTTCCTGAAATCTAAAAATTAAGCAGAGGTTGAGTAATCTTGACAGTATTGTCCTCAATCTACTGTTGCGTAACTTCTTAAATAACAATGACTAAGTAAACATCAGGCATTTTCAGAAGCATGTCCCACCTCTCAGAATCCATATCACACAAAGTTATACTGACTTTTTAATATAAACATATATTAACATATATGCACCAGAAATGCAGCCAGACGAGGTTTCTGTGCTAGGTTTCTGAAAGAGCTTCTGAAAATCAGCAAGTAGCTGAAATTGCTGACAGTTTCATTCTCTTTTACCTACACACCAAAGTTATACATTGTCATTTTGAAATTTTTATCTGGGATTCATCATTTATGACAGACAATGCAATTATATTGTTATCTGAAAAAATGCCACCCATGAAGAAGGTGGCAACAACTGTCTGTGACTTAACAGAACACCCCTGAAGGTTGTCTTATCTTTTGTTCATAATTTTGCATGAGGGTAATAAACAGAAAAAACTTTAATGGATGGTGTTTTCCTTAGTTCAAATGGATGTATGATCAATACTCTCATTGTATGATGTAAGGCTGAATACTGTAGTCCTCATTCAATCTTTATCCAAAGAAAAAGTCTCACTGCTCTGAAGAATTTCCTGAATAACAATATCTGGAGAAGATGTGGTAAGGATTTAGCCCTCTTCTTTGTTTCGATGTCATTACTGACGAATTAAAGGAAGGAAGACATAATCTCTAATTTTCTTTTATAAAAGGAATAGGTTATGAAGGATCATTTTAGCTGTTTCCTGGTTGGCCACTGAAACAGAAGTGACCCATTTACCATTTCCTCAAAATAGACACTCATGTAACAACAAGGTCAGGGAAAGATTAAGCAAAGCCTCGGAAGAGTCTCCACCCCTGCCTCCCTGCTTTTTTCTCACCTTTTCCACTATCTCATAGTCCATCTTGAAAGCCCAGAGCTGGAGCCTGGCGGAGAGTTCGCTGATGGAGGAGAGGGTGAGAAGGAATTGCTCAGCGCTGCCCAGGGGCACATCGGGGTTTGCCAGCTGTGCCTCCTGGATCTTTTGCTTCTCCTCCTCGGTTGGGATCATGGTCAGTATTTTCTATGAAGGGAGACAAAAGGCAGGTGTCAGTGACTGGGCCAAGAAGGGCTCAAGGGCTGGACGCTGCAGCAGCATTAGAGTCCCTGGCTGGTAAATTAGGACAGCACTGTAGCAATCAAGAACTAACCCCACTGCACAGAAAAGCAAAACAAGGCCTGCTATCTCAACCACCTGCAGTTTGCTGAAAACCACATCTGTATTAAAATGCTTTTTAAAAACATTTGTGCTCAGTAGCATAATCATGGGATGAAAGAGAGAAGCAGAAACAGGGGGACTGGTTAGGACTGCTCTTCTCAGCTTTCATATGTTTAAGTCAAAACTGGCCCCATTTCTGCAAAGTAGACACGGAAGTGAAGGTAGGAGTGCAACTTTGTGGCTTGTGATTTACAGCAGGTCAGACTAGGTATTAAGGTCCATTTTAGCCTCAATATCTATGACTCTTCCAGCGTACTTGTAGATACACAGAAATAACTTGAGGACACCTGTCCCTTGCTGCTATCAACATCTATTACTTTTTGTTCAATCTGGTTTGGGTTTTATGAAACCTGACAACTATTGCAGCTTATTAGGTCCCTCCCAAACATTTCAGCTGAACTGAGGACAACTTCCCAAGGAACAGGCACTGAATTTCAAGGCGAATTACACATTGCATAGCATATGGCCTCTTTTGATCTGAGAAGTCTAAAATATTGATGAAAAAGGATCTCATTATTTTCAGTTTCTGCTGTCAGCATGGCTGAAAACAATTAAATTTTCCTCCTTGCTTGGACACTGCAAGCTTCTACCTTAACAAATTAATAGCCTAAGGAAAAAAAGAAGAGGAAGAAAATCCTTCAATACACTCCGGTGCTTTTCCTTTCCCTGTCAATGGCTGTTTGCAAAATACCCTGATGTACAACTATTCCAATTGATAGCACTTGATAGATTTTGAGATGTGCTATCCATCCATCCATCCATCCATCCATGCTGAAATCTCTAAATTAGGAGACACCTAACATTAAACTAGACTTGTAGGTAGCTGCTTCAGGGCGTTTCTCAATGCTTGACCAATCCTTATCTAAAAAGTTCATAAAAAAGAGAGGCTGACTCTGAAACTCATAAGAAGAGTGGTTTTGCAGATTGTCCTTTGAAGAAGTCAGGCCTCCTACTGCCTGCTCCTAGCTCAAACAACAAGAGGCCAACACTCTCTCAGCTGAGCCAGGGAAACTTGCAAATAGGATCATACGAACATCCCTACATGGAGAGTTTAGCAGTAGCCATATGATAGATGTAAAAATGCTTCTGATGCATTTTTGAAGGCTAACACTTCAGCAGTAATTCTCAATTGCCTCCTACAAATAACTAGGACTTTTGGCAGCTACCCAGGGATCCCACAAGTATTTTGTGGTGGTGCAGGGCCTTCCCTCTAGAGATATTACACTGCTTTTGGGCATTTTAAAGAGAGCAGTGAAACAGCAAGCTTTATTTCCAAAGGGACTCTCCTCCTCCTTAAGCTTTATGTAAACACCACATGCCAGATGGAGCCGACAAAAAGCATTCAAGTCCAACTGCTGCAAGGCTGCTGTGCTGTGTACTGTAGTATGTGAAACCGAGAATGCCAAGTGAAAGAGCCTGTACTTGTTGTGCCAGCTGCCAAGGATCACCCCAGCTGCTGAAAGCCGTGCTTCAATGGGACCAGCACTGCTGGCAGGTCTCACATCGTCCAGGGTGCAAACTGACCCCATAACAACGACCTAGTCACCACCACTTCTAATCAGCTCAGGCAAATAATTCTGATCCTGCTGGTCATCATCTTTGGCGTGCAAGTGGTAAAATACTCCTATTCGGTAAAATACTCCAACCTGTGACTAATTTAAGCCATTTGTTCAGTGCTAGAAACTTATGAGTACACCAACTGCCAGTTTATTATTATTTTTATTATTTTTTTAAGCATCATTGACAGTAAAGTAGCATAAAAACACAGCAAAGCAAAAGGCTACTGGCACTTCATGTGACCATTAAATCACAAACGGGTTTGAATCTAATAATGCTCTCCCATGCACAGCATTCTTCATGCCAATTAAAGAATTAGTTATCAACAAACTCTATGCTCATATTTGCTAATATGCAAGATATATATATTTCACCTCTATTCATTCTCACACAACTGTTTGGGCCACGGATTAATACTCTCAGGAAAACCAATGCAGAAATCTTTTAATGGAGAAAAAGAAATTTTGGAGACCCCATTTGCATGAGATAATGGATCCTAATGCTCCTGGACTGCTGGACCCAGCCACTTGCTTGATCTTTCAGCAAAGGGATCAAACTGCTTATTTCCTGGACTCAGCCATCCTGATGCATGATCTCCAAAAGTATCTAAGAAGAAAGCCTTACAAGTGTCACAGGGCAAAATTTATAAACCTCATATGCTTGACGGTTACAGGCCTCAGTGTGGGATGCAAGGAAGCACCTAATCAGAGACTGCAAGTAGGCTGGACCATCTGTGGAAATTAGGTGCTTAAGTTATCTCTTTGAAGAGATAATGGGGCTTCTCAGTGATGATGAGGCTGCAGGGGTGCCTTGGCTTTCATATTTGGTTTCAGCTGATCTTACCAGGTGAATAGGAGCATGAAAAAGAATAGTAAACTAAATATCTGACTGTTGCTGGATTCAAAACTTTCTGTGGCTCAAGGCCCATAACCAAATACACTTTAGTGGGTATTTTGCTGGATATTTGGCAGATGATTCAGCTCCAAAAAGGCTCTCACACTTCAGCTTTCCAGGCAGCTATTAACAAGACACATGAGTGTCTGCATTACCTGCAGAAACTCTAACAAAATATAAAGGTATATAAAGGTCAGAACTCCACAGCAAGTGAGGTCACGTGCACTAATTTTATTTCAACTCTTCCAAAAATGATCCAGTTCCAAGGAGGGACTTCATCTAAAATGCCTGATAGCCATCCCTGTAAATCAGGAACTGACAGCTGTTCCATCGGTCAGATTACTCCACTTCCTCAGCTCTCTACTGAAATACATGAACAAACCATTGATGATCACAGAAACTGTAGCAGATGTTTTGGTTTGTGCAAGGACAGCAAGTGTAGCTTTTTTTCTTTCAGTAAAGTCTGCAACTTGTTAGGGTAGGGATATGCTGACCATGGGTGTACAGCGAGCAAGGCGCTATTGAGTCCCCATGACACTTCACAAAGCTTTAGCGAAACAAACTGGAAACTGCAGATGCCAACATACCACAGTGACTAGCAGAACAAAAACTTAAATAACTGTAATAGTTTCCAAAAATCAGATTTTGGTTTTTGTTTATACATGTCACCATCTGCCTTTTTAACACCAGGTTCTCATTTCTTACCCCTTTTTACATCTCAGCGCTACCAAGCCACTCCAGACACCTGGCTTTCAAATTACTTTAGAAATGTGGGTATGGAGGGCTTAGCATATGTGGTGGGGCTTTAATTTCAAGTAGTTTTACTAAAAGCTATACCTACCCGTGCATCAATACTGTGTAGCATCTCAAAGCTGTAAAGAACAAAGCAACCCACCTTAATTTCCTCACAGCATTACCCCAAGTTTACTCTGCTAAATTAATCACTAATTATACTCTTTGGTATAATTAGATTTTGATTCGCATTCTCTTATTAAGCAACACTTTACTGAGGGACCCTCTCATTTCCTTTACTAAAGACAAGCACCAAGGACTGGTTTGGTGGGCCCTATTCTTGCTGTTGCCCATGATACACTTCATAACAATTAGGTGCCAAGATTTTAAGCTCGCCTCTTTTGCTTAGCTCACAGAAAGCCCTCATCCGTGCTAAGCAGGCAGTCCTTTCTGCAGCGAGCTCCAAGTTGTTTGAACACAGTGAATACCAAGCTTTCAAAGAAAGGAAACGTTTGGCAAATGTAAGGTGGCAAAAAATTTTTAATTGAATTGATGCATGCTTGCAGACACATACTGTGTATTCCTTTGAAAACAGGTTTCTAACAGTGCCTGCCCTGCATGCTAAATGGGCTACATCTGCCACTCTAGCACCATGCCCCCATTTTCTGCTGTTTTTCACAGTTCAGAAGTACCTAACCACTTCGAACACAAGGACTAAAACCACAAAACATACTTAGGTATAGAGGGCTTCAAAATACCTGGAGATTTTTTTTTTCTCCTATCTTAGTTACATATTTGAAGTTAAAAAGCAAAGTATGGATTAGCTACAAGAGTTAAATGTCTAATCACTAAAGTCAGTCTTAAGATGCCATTTAATCTGAACTTACTCCACCAAGGTGCAGACCTGAAGCCATGTGCACACTAACACAATAGTGGCGACGCTCCTCGGAAAGAGCTCACAGCTGAGGCAAAGGATGGCTCAGGTAACTTGTCACCCTGTTGGTGTCCTGCTCCATGTTAGATCTGCTAAAAGCTTCACCCTTCAAGATGAAAAGTACACAGGCTCTGCTCCACCACCTACTCTTTCTCTTGATTTTAAACATCTAAATGGTCACATCAGGATTACTCACATCCTTAGCTTCAAGCTGTGGACTCAAAACTCAGAAACCCCATTTTCTGTAGCATTAGGCAAGTATATCAACAGTGTATCATTTCCTGGTATCTGAATTCTTTAATTTGAAAGCTACTTACATATCTATTTTAAATGAAATTACAGGTTTCTGGCAGCTAATGGGAAGGCCACCCAAAGCTGGGTGTGGTGGTACAAGGCACTCACAACTGTGGACACCACAGGTGGTTGACAGATGGACAGCCCAGCTACAGATGTTGGTATTAGAAAGGGTGAGCTGGGCAGAGCAGCTGAACTGTTAAGCATGCCAGAGAAGGACACAAATCAAAAGAGATAAAACATGAAAGATGTATCATCCATTTTTTGTTGGACTTTGTATGGCAACGCCATCTATGGCACTGAGATCTAACTGGTGGTCTGTGAGTTGAGCTTGGCAGGAGGGGTACTTCTCTCCAACACTTTAAAACTTGGTACCGCAGACTGTAGTGGTAGGTACATGGGCTGAGACATGAAAAAATTCTTTTCTAGCCTGATGTGTCACCTTCGTAATATGAGTAAGGTACATATATATATAGCAAATAAATAAGATAGCTCTGGAAAGGAACTATATTCTAGTAGGGATAAATCAGGCCTTGCCTTCTAGCTAGAATGATCCTTTTTGCCTTAACTGCTTCTTTTGCATGTAACTGCTGGCAACTCCATTTCTATTCCAGCCAGCTTTTCTCATTTTCTTCTGTAGTCAGCACAGTGAAGGTGGAAAGCGGGAAATCATAACTCCAAACCACTGAAAGGTGACTGTGAATCAGTACACGACCTCTGCACCTCGGCCACTTGCTGAGATTTGTAGTTGTGTAGATTACTCTTACTAGATGATATAGGCTTATTAAAAAAACCAACAAACTGAAACAAATGCAACCACAATGAAAAAAGCCAGGGGAGCAGCAGGCTTCTTTTACACTTCATAGAAGAAAAATGTTTTGATAAAAAAAATAACAAACAGAGCTCATCTTGGATCTTGGTAAGAATATCTGCAAAGTCAAACATGTAATGGTAAAAATTACATCATCTGTAATCTTTATACCAACTGCTTTTCTTCAAATGACAGTAACACAAAAATGCTATTTTGAGCAGAACTAGTCACTGTATTTGTTTTCAATTAGATATACAATCTAGAATGACTCCAACAGCTAGCTGGGCATGAACTTTATTAAACTCTGTACCAGTTGCATCAGCCCTAGTAACTCCCTGCCTATTCTTGCTGCTCACAGTACTTTAGTCAAGCTTCAGAGGAACAGGTAATACTCTGAAAATCCTGACAGGAATTACCACCACTGTTACTCAGACACAAACACAGCAGAGAATCCATGTTTACTGAGCATGCCCAATCTCAGGTGAGTACTACGTGCTTCTGAGCACACTGCATTGTGTTGATCAGTTTCAACATTCAGTCATGATATAATACATCCGCTTTTCCCTATTCCATGTAAAGTTTGGCCTTTACCATGTGCAACATTAGGCGGAAAAAAAAAAAAAGAAACATTGAAAATGCAGACTTGAAGACATTGACTATTCTTTCTTACCTCTATTCCTTCCTTGTTTAAGGCATATTCGTCAAAGTTCAAAATAGCAGTCTTGATAGTGCGGGGAGGGGGCAACACAGTCAAGCCAATATTAATAGCATTACTTCGTTTTGAGTCCAATACAATGATCTCCTGTCGCTTTCCATCTGCAGCAGTTTTCTTGGTAAAGAAGAGAACAAGAATATTATTCCTCCAGCCTGTTTTACAAAGAAAAAGGCATTCCTTTCACTAATGACTTCTCCTACTCAGGGGTGTGGACACTGGATGTAAATCTAATTCCTTTATAGCCATGCAAAAAGCTGAATCCTTCCACCACATCCTTGCTGGTATCAGCATGAGCAATCAGTATTTAACCAGAGTGCTGAATGCAGTCTCGGATGCTGTGCAAAGCAGAGAGAGCCTGAGACACAGGAGTCCCTGCAAGGGCTGGGAACACTGCGGTTTGGGGCAGGAGTCAGTCTGGGAAAAGCCTGAAGCTGTCTCTGATGAGCAGCAGCTCTGCCACAGTGTCAGTGGGGCAGCAGCTGGGCAGTTGATGAGCTCTGGAGCTCAATTACCCCTTGGGTAAGTCAAGCCAGAGTGGCCACCACCCCTCTCTTGCCTGTGTGGCTGGCTGGGAAACAGCCAGGGTGGTTCCTACCTGCCTGCCAGCCCTTTCCTGTGTTATAAATCCACCTTGGGCAATGGCAAAGGAGCTATAGAGGCCTTTCTGGAGACACTGGCATGGTTTTCTGACCTCTGGCTGCCAGAAGAAGGATATTCTATGTTACAGCTCATGATATGTCTGTCAAACCCTTCACAGGTGCAGAAAAGTTTCAACCCTTCCTCTTTTTGCAAGGCTTTATTTGAGACTAGACATATCTTTGGATCTTACCTCCAGTATAAACAATAATGAAAGCACAAATTCTCAATCTGTGCTAAGGATTGCTTTTTAGATCACAAAACTGTTCTCCACGACCTTGGGGTCTGCACCACAGTCACCAAGTCAAACCATACCCTACTGTCAGGTCTACATGTTGTTTCTGCATTGGAAGAACTAAGTTAGCAAATATGATTCTACCAAAATACCTCCTGCTGTGGGAGCCCATTATGGGAATGATGCTCTCTCATTACAAGGATGCGTTTTCCTGGCATAACTCAGTTCTTTGCCTGCACAGAAAGAGGTTTGCCCACCTCTGGTCATAGCACCCTGCCTAGCACATGTGTGGCACCAAAGCACTTTTATCATGCCTACACGATTAATGTGCTATGATGCAAGTTCTGTGTGCAGATGAGACTGAAAGCAAGTGCAGTTTATAGGAGCTGGGGACTACCACATGGGTATGACCTCTGAAAGTAATCAGAGGGTTGGGTTTTTTAAATTTAAACACTTCTGCAGTAAACAGGATAAATTTTAGGAAAGCAAAGATAAACTTTGTTTCAAATTTTTATACATCTGTTCTGTCAGAACTGCTCTCTTAATCCTTTAAAAGCATCCCTGAAGCCTTCTTGAACTTTCCCTTCTTTGAGTAAGAGAGTCCTCTTTTTCTTGGGAGCTACCTGAAAGATACGAGATACAGCTTCCCCTTTGAAGCAGTCATTTCTACTTGCAGGGTCATCAATCACATTTTCAGGACCACAGTTAGTGGCCAAGGCCACATAAAACCAAGTGGGGTTCACCAGAGACTGCTTCTTCTTGAGTCTGTGTTGCACTAAGCCTTTTTTAAACCACCACTTTTTACCTTGTCCGTCGCAGCACAGAATTACACAGCTCCAAAGAATTTATGCAGAAGGGAAAAGGCTGAGGGAAAGGAGTTAAATTTAGGCTTCCCACATGCGGTATGGGTAAGTAAGCCTCAAATCTGCAGCTCTGATTTTAGGCTCCTAAGTCTGACGAGAGACATTCATTTGGGGGACATATGATGCTAACCACTGGGATCACTGCGATTGCAACAGTGTGCTTGCTACTTAGCAGTGAGTTATGAAAGACAGATGAGCTGTACAGGGGATGTATGTATGTAGGTATTTTCCAGAGCTATAACTGCATATGGAATACAAAATTTTGGGGTAAGTAACTCTTCAAAAACAGGGGCAGAAGAGATTCTAAATCCATTCTGGGGGCAATGGCTAAGATACAAAAAAATCCTTTCCAAATAAATAAAAGGATGAAGAAATGAGAAAGATTTTACTACTATTTACTTTATCATCCTACCCCTAGGAAAAGAACTGTTTTTTGTCTGCAATTAAATTGTAAGTGTCTGACGGTTAAGATAAGCTACACCTATGAATTTCTATTACAATATTAGGCGATTTCAGGTGGGGCTTTATAAGTTCATTAAAAGAGAGTGACTTCAAGTGCCTGAGGGAACAGTGCACTAGTGCCCTTGATATATCTTATTGTGTCAATATGCAACATAATCCCTGAACTTCTGAATACTATATTGTTAACTGTAAATACTAAATGAATTACAAATATATCAGGAGCAATGCATTAACAATTACAGTGATTTTAGATCTTTACAGGACCTAATTGGCCAGATTCTGTTGCCTCTATTGAAGGCTGGGTAGCCCAGGCAGGTTACTTAAAAACCATTATCATCGCACAGAAGGTGATTTGTGGTCTGATGAGCACATGGTCTAACACATGCGTCTTTGCTTTAAATAATACAGGAAAATTTAACACACATTTCCAGTGACCATGTAAAGAAGCAATTACACATGAGCATCAACTCAGAAATATCTCCTGCATTTAAACTTGCAGAACAACCTGCATCATTAGTACAGAACAAAATGGACAATCCCTTAATAGCCAGATGGCATTTTTTTTCTTAATTTCTACCTCAATTAGCAAGGATTTAGCACTGGGAGTTTAAAATGGAATCACTCAGCTGCCACTGATTTTGTCCAGGATACATACATATAATCTTTTTCAGAAATTCTGGTCCACATTTATGACTTGCCTTGGCATTTGTTCAAATTACAACAAATGTTTTCAAAAGGAAAATGTATCTAGGCATGTATATACATATGTACATGAAAACACGTGCCTTAATTTTTTCCTTCTACTAGTTTCTATGTCTGTGGGCACATGATGGATCACTATATCCCACAGGGTAAAGATAAATCAGCAAAATAATACTTTCATGCACACCCAAGTGGATAGCAGAAGGGCTGAACAACCACGGTTGATTCAGTAGCATCTGAGTGTTTTCATTTCTCTTGACAGAAAAATAAACACATTGAAGTGCTTTGCCAAAATACCTGCTTTGTTTGGTGGAGTGAGAAGGAAAGAAATGCTGGACTGGCTTGGAAGGGATACCTGACCACTCTTTCTGTTCACAAACATAATGTGGTCCCATATTCTAGAAAATAAGTGTTCTGCAACTAAAGTTGCTCCACTAACTATAATCATTGTGCAAGTTGTCCAGTGTGGCATAAATTTTCCTAAAATCAAGAACCTCCCCTCCCAGCCCCCCCTCTCCCCAACTCCCTTATTATATCCTACAACTTAAAATCCACTTTATTTTATTTCAGTCTATTGTGTTTAATGAAAAACTTCTCATGAGCCAGGAAGTAGCTGTTTATAGCTGTGTGTTGTGGAAATCACAGTGAAGGATTAGAAACTGGAGTAAAATTGGTTACAGCTGTATGAAAGAGCATATGCATAACATAGAGCCAATCCCTCACCCCCACCCCCTGACTTTGCTTTTCCTCTCATCCTTTTGGACTGTTCCTTTTCCATGCTCCTAGTTCCATCTATTGCTATGAAATCTGGAGATTTGACTTGATTTGTTGCTCTGTGCTCTTTTCTTCAGCTGAACTGAGCTCTGAGTCAGACTTTACGATATTATAGAATAAACCTGTTTTGGATTGCAGCCATTGGACAGGAGAAACTAGACACAACGGGGAATCTACTCCCTGGAAATAAACCAAGCAGTCTGGAAAAAGCGAGAGCTATCCTAATTTGAGTGCAATCTTTCTACCAAACCTCAAGTCTTTTACAGATTCAGTGGTCTGCTTAATTGTTCCCACTCTCACTTGATCTAAGGATCAACTCCTACCCTGGAAGATTTGCATGTGTTCTCCAAACCTAGGCAAGAGTCTCAGAAATCTGGGTAGACTTCCACTATGGTATTCCTTGGTCACCATTGTCTTCCCTACAGAGACAATGAGACTTCTATGTCTGTGTTATGGGATGGGGTAGAAAGAGAGCCAAAAGTATAACGTCTCATGCAGAGAGCAGTTATTAGTCTCCAAAAGGAAAGCAGTCACCTAAATCATTCCTCAGACTTGCACTAATTTCAAAGAAACCTGCTCACTCATCTTCCAGCCAGAAGCCAAAAGCTGTGCCAAAGCATCAGGCAGGTTTGTGAAGCAAGTGTGAGGAAGGGAAAATGGCCAAAGGTAGTTTGGGAATGTGCACAGTTAATGATTGCAAAAGTAAATATGTCAGAATTCCAACAATTTAACATTTTATCAAAATTTTGGGTGAGAATAAAAGATTAAGAGTCAGCCAGAGAGATCCATTACAATACTGGCATTTAGCACAAAGCTAAACTTTGGAAATGGCAAATATGTCATCATTCCACATTCAATTCAAGGAATTAAATGTTTTATGGATCTAAGAAAATGCTCTCATTCCTTCCATCTATGAACCATCTGCAGCAGATTTGTATTTACAGGGAGAGAGATGAGGAGTAACACACCACGACGTCACAGGCATTCCTTCCTTAGCAGAAAAGGAATTAGAGAAAGAAATCAATCTCAGCCAAATGAACTGTATGTGTTTTTAGAGCTGCTATGCCACACGTTTCAGATCTACATGCATCTATGTCAGGTAAGAACAACAGTGGCAGGATCTGTGCAAGCCATCTATGTATGTACCTGTTGTTTGCTAGGTACTTAATGAGGGGCTTGATTGTTCAAATCTCAATGTTTCCACTTGGCCAAGAAGCTCAAGAATGACTATTAGAACATTTTGAGCTAATGAGCCACACAAGTGATACAGAGAACTTTTATTGTGGGACATCCAGTCTCCCTAGACGAGAGCAAAAAATAATATATATGATAGATAACACACATAACAACTTTGCCGGCCAAAGAGAAGTAAAATATTCAAAGTGCTGATGGGTTTTTATGTCACTATAAAACACTTAGGCATACAGAAAAAACATGTAAGTGATTTATTTAAGTAAGAGAGATGGACATCTTTTACAAGCATTTTAATTGGAAAAAAAAATTGCTTCCTTCATATTGATTATTCTGCTTAGAATTTTATGTAGCCATGAAAAGCAAACTTTAAGCTAATAACTTTTTAAATGCTACTTCAAATTCCTACTAAATGTAACTATAAAAGACTTCCTTTTGTTGTTGTGTCTAATGTTAAACAGCCATGTCACCCAGCCTTTGTGAATTTATTTTATAACAGTACTAAGGAAGAGGGAACCCTAGCTACAGAGGTATTTCCTGTGCCAGCTTCTATCCTAAAATTTGGAGAGCCGCATTGTACAAATTAAGGATCTAAAATAGGCCTGTCTGCCAGCATAAAACAAAAATCCAACACCCCTGCAGAGTTTAGCTGTAAACTCGGTCCAGCTGATAAACTGATCCCTCAGAACAAAGTACATGTGTAGGCTTTTTGCAGCAGACCCAGTTTGGTATTCTAACCTTTCCACATAATGATTAGGAAAATATTACCAAGTGAAGAACTGTCAAATACACAGATATGAATCATCATGCCATGACCTTTATATGAATGTAACAGAAAATATTTCAGATTTCAATACCTAGTTTGGCACTCAGCCACGAACAAGCTAATGTAGAATGTGTTGGTAGTCCCCCCCTGAATTAATGTCCCAAACCCAACAGACCTGAGACAAGAGGGCAGCTTGGCATGTACACCACCCTAAATTCACCTCCCAGTTCCAGGCCATGGAATATCATCCATCATAGGCCAAGTGAGAACCAGGAATTTCCACCGTTTTCATATAAACAACCTAAATCACGTAGATCTAAGTCAGAACGAATACCAATACAATAGCAAAATAATAACAAGCTGAATACGAGCTGTACCTTGGTGACAGGCAGTTCCTTGGATTTAGACTCAAAGAGATGCTCCAGTTTGGAAGTGTCCACCTTAATGGGTTCCAGTTTCGACCACAGGAATTCTCTGCAGCGTTTGTTGTTTTTACACTGCCACTCAAATGGCCGTACCTCGTTCCAAAACAGACGGATGGTTTTCTTCTTCTTTATAAATGCTGGCTGACCCCTGGAAACCTGGGGTGACCCTAAACCCTGAGGAGTGCTGAACAGCGGAGGAGGAGCCAATAAATTAGCAGAGGGTGGAGGTGGAGGCGGACATCCAAACAGCGGGGGAGGTGGTGGAGGAGGCAAACCCAGAAAGGAAGGTGGAGGTGGAGGAGGGGGAACAAGGGAGTCCCCAGGACCCATATCCATGTCCAACACATCTACATCATCCTCCTCCCCCAAGTCTGTAAAATCCATGTCTTTGATTTTAAGTTCTCTAGGATTAGCCATGAGCTGATCCCAGATGTAGTCAGATTCCTTCTTTGGCTGTGCTGGAGTTTTCTCAGGGACCTGTTCACTGATTTCATCTTCAGGCACAGCTGTCCCCTTGGCCAGCTCACCACTGTTGAATTTTTCTGCAAAGGCTTTCACGCTGCCTTGGTTGTCCAGATTTCCAATCTCCATCTTTTTGACACTTTCGTCTTTGGCCTGCTTCGTGGCCTGAAGGATAGAGATCCTACTGGCTAGGCTAGTGAGTGACTCCTCACTTTCCTCCGTCTCCTTCTTTTCCTCCTTCGCCTCCAGCTCCTTCTCCTCTTCATCCTTGGGTTTTTTGTTATGCGCATACAACATGTCCAGCATAAACCGCTTGTTGTTGAGGATGTTGCTGCACTGTTCATTCACACCAGCATCCTGAATGGTCTGTGACCATGGACCTGCAATCACACATACACAGAAGGAGTCAAGGGCAGGGATCCAAAGCACCAAGAACACTCTCCAACCCACCAGAAAAAATTGGGGGACATATGCACGATTATTCTGAAACTGGGCAAGCATTAGCTCTGAAAATTTTGAAATAAGTGATGGTCCAACCTTGGTAGGCTGGGAGTAATTTTCAACAAAGGAATGGGAGCTGAAAATAATCAGCATAGCTCGGGAGGGATTTGAACGGCCAAGCAGGCTGCATACCCAGGGTATAGCACTCCGGGCAACTCAGTGAGTATAAGCAAGAGTTTTAAAGTTATTTCTAGGAACACGAGCTCCTTCGTAAAAGAGCTTTGAAAACGTGGCTCATCATCAACCACTCTTATCCTCCCTGAATATATGATGGCCTTCTTCCCACATCACAATCATTTAACATCACTGTAATGAAGCTTCATCTTTCTGACTACTGCTTTTCTCAACAATAATCTGCAAAATACCATGTCTGAGACAGGACCATAAATAACAAACTATAGTGGTCAAATTGTAAAAATAAATGATGTAAGTGTCTCTGTGACTAAATTTCCTTTAATATAATACTGCTAACCAGTGTGGATAGTATGTCTAAAAATTATGGTGCTTCTTTTTCCAGTGGGCATCGTATGAAGTGATTAAACACGAACAAAGATAATTCTTCACACTTACTGTATTTCCTGTGTGGGATTCCTTCTGTTCCCTACAGTCTTTACACATTTTATTAATGTATTTTTTATAAACTCTATTTCTTAAACACATTTCATTTTGGTTGCTAGCCTGCCTTCTTTTTGGTCCCTTGTGGTTAAACATTTTCCTTTATACCTGTCAGTTGCCCTTTCTCTTAAACTTCCATTTTATCTGTGTTTCTCTCTTTTCTCCCCTTCTTCACCTTTTTTAATATTTTAGAGTTTTAAACATCTTTTATAGCTTCCTTCAATGGAGTTGCTTTTTTATGATCTAGCCCTGTGCTCTGAGAAGGTGTCCCCTTGGCGAGATCCACATCCAGGGACCCACAACTCTCCCTTACCTCTTTATAATAAGACCACGTTAAGATGTAGGATGGGTCTCACAGCACAAAGCATATGGACAGCAATGACTCTCACCTAAAACACATTTTAAGATAAGTCCAGAGCTTTAACCCCAGACAAAAGAAAGACTCTTTTTCAACAGTGGATACAACTTCCAGAATTGTTTCTTTCAACTTTCCTGCAGGAAGCTTGACTGCTTCCATTACATGCTTATTTTTCTTCAGACCTTATCTATGGGATTGCTTTCTTGCCAAGACTTGTCACCTGAAGTAAATTCTTAGATACATCTTTAATGTAGTTTCACTAGACAATGTGACAACTCCTTCCCCACACCACAGATTTCACTTGCTGAGCCTCCCCAAGGATTTTCCCCTACTCCCAGCCTTTCCTTCAAAGATTAGCTCCCAGGATCCCTTCTATAAATCCCTCATGACCTACTGCTCTCAGTTTCAGCAGCTGGGATCCTCCAGGATTTAATCCCTTCGCAAAACTGCTCATCAAAATTCCCTCTGACAAAATCTCCAATTTGGGCTCCCCAAGACTCCTCCATGTGCCCTAGCTGATCAAAGATCAGTGAAGATTCTTGCTGCCTTGGTGGCCTCTTCTGCACTCCTCTCTGCAGGTAAAACTTTGAAATACCATTGGAGAAACATGACTTGTTGGAAGCCAAATTCAGCAGGGTAGCTAATGAAGGAAGAACCAGCACTGAAGGCTTTACTCCTTTGTCCTTAATGCATCTGGGCAGAACAAATGGGCCACCTCATAAATGGCAAACTGCTTGTTGGAAATGTGAGAACTGCTGAAGACAGCTCTCTCATTTGCTTTCGGAGTCTCCTCACCTACTAGACAGCAAACAATTCACTACATGAGACCTCCTACATAGCACGACCTAATAAATCTTTGGTCTACTGGTAACATAGGTCAATTTTAAGATGCTGATTTTTTCAATAACATTGTACGTTTCTTAACTTTAAACAAAAAGCATGTAAGCACTTAATTAGAGTGGTAATAGGTTGGTACCTGACAAGATGAGGGCAAAACCCTGTAACCTGTTCTCCCTTATTTGCGCTTGGACTATCTTGGAACATGCCACAGCATAACAACATCCTTCATCTGTTGCACATCCCTTCCCTTTCCTACATATATATCCATCTACATTCTTTAAGACGACAGTAGCATTCTAGGTAACTCAATCTCAGTGCTGGTTGAAAAGAAATTAGCTCTTAAATTTAGAATAAATTCAACTTTATGTTTCCTAGGAAAAAAAACAACACCAAACCACCATCACCAAAAATCCACAAAAGTGATGGGGTTTAAACATGAACAGTACAATCTGATCGTTTATCTCTGTGAGGTAATCCTTGTGATTCAGAGTTATCCCTCTTCTTTCAGGAAAGATCAAGACTATTTCAAACTATGAAGTAATTCTTGTTTTCTTATCTAGAATTTAGGAAACTTAGGACAAGGCACTCATCTGTTCAGACCTAAGAAAACATGGAAACCAAATGCCCTAATAACATTACATTCCTTCACCTCCCTAGAAAAAAGGGAAAAGAATAATTAATCAAAGTTCCAAATTTGCCTCCCTGCCAGGGCTGGATGACAAACCCTGGTTGTCATTATCTGTTCAGGTAGAAAGCTGATTCTTAAGGTGTCTTCTCGGCTGGGCCTTTACAGGTGCCTGGTGACACATCTGAACAGAACCACTGCTCACTGCAGGAATTGTCTTTTCCAGTCCAGCTCTATTTCATGTGCCTCCTCTACACCAGCTAAACACGGCCATATATCTTTAGCCACTCAAGTGTATCTCTCTCTGCTTTTTGAAGCCTAACCAAGATGGGAGAACTGGAGGGAAGGAACAAACATCCCAGCCCTCAATGCTCTTTCTCTTCCACTAAAAGGGGAATCTCGTGACAACTTCTCTCAGCACAACCCCTTGTCTTACTGTTTCAAGTGTAGAAGATTCCCTGGGAGCTAGAGGTGCAAGTTGCTGCAACATGATGATTCCACAGTTAATATATTATCTTAGGAGAAGAAAATTGTCTCAGATCAAACCTTACAGTCCCTCAAACATAGAAACCCCATCCCGTTCATGGATTTCCAAGCAGAGAGTAGACCAGGCTTGGCCAGGGTGAAGAAAGTCTTAGATAGGTGCAAAGGAGCTAATTAACACAACAACAGAGATGCTAATTAAACATTTTTTTTTCCACCAGAAACCCTTCGTTATTGAAAAAACTTCACTTTACCAGTTTCATTGTCACTGGTTAACTTGTCCTCTCTCTCTTCCCTCTCTAAAGTGCTGCTTGCTGAGGATATACTGGATGCAGAGCAGTTGTCTTTTTCATTCACTTCCTCATTCTGCCTCTCTTTTTCACTGAGTATTGCACTTTCTTCTGGCTCTCTTTCTGGTCCTTGCTCCACCTCACTCTCTGGTCCCACCTCTGTAGCCTCTATTTCCTTGGATGTCTCCGTTCCCTGCTTGGCCTCAGCCTCCTGTTCTGGTTCTGGTTCTGTCTCTGTCTCTGGTTCAGGTTCACTGGCACTCACTGGTGAAGAGAACAATAGGAGAAAGATATTCACTTAACAACAGAGTTGTCTCAGGCTCACCCCTCTAAATGAGAGCAACGTGAAAGTTGTACAAGTGCTTTACAGAAAGAAAATAAAAAGCAAGTCCGTGGCATGCTGAACATTAAGAGCAATAGACTGATGAATGTTGTGCGACGACAGCATTGCACATGACAGCGGCCTGGCAAAACCCCTCACTTGCTGTCTGGAGCCAGCCTGCTATTTTTATACATACTTCCACAGCTGGAGTGTTGGACACACATAAGGATTTGAAGGAACCAGCAGAAAATGGGCATCCCACCTGAGCGTGACATTGACAACTCAGTGCCTAGACAGAGCCAGGAAGGAAGAGATCTTTTAAAAAGAAAAAAGGAGGGAGATTGTGGCTTTTGGTTGAATTTTCTTTGGGTTCTGGAAGAATTCTTTTCTCACCTGATGAGGAACACTTCAACGAGAAAGTACAAATATTAGTTTTATTAACACACTTGAATGGCACAGTCTGAAAATGGCACTGTCACACATTTGGCTGACAAAAAAACGTATGTTTTTTCATGCAAATTTACTTCAGAATAGCCACATCAAAAGTGAACAAAGTTTCCAACTGCTTAGCATATGGGACAAATTTAGTTTCCAACTGGTTGGCATATGGCATACTTAGCTTTTTTATCAGTTGGCACAAAGCAAACACTGTTGATAGTAAACTTGGTTTCTTCTTCCCTGCTTTGTCACTGACAGTGAAATTCATTCACCTTTAGGCTTTTGAGCTTTAACAGCAGATTTTCACATGCAAATATTCTCTGCATGCTGCAAAGAAACTGAAAAGCATCCACACATATTCACATCAAGCAGCTCACAATTTTCTGAAAACTGAAATGGCCATGCAAGAATGATGAAAATGGGCATGCATGTTAGTTCTGCATACTTCCCAAATTCCCTCTGTACTAAATTGTGTGTTGGGTGGCTAAACTACAATGATCAAGTCATATTTGTTTCTTTCTTCTGTTAACTGTTTCATGTTGTCTCTAGACTATTTTCTGAGACACCCGCCCAAAGAATGATGATTTTTAGACGTGTCTGTGCCTATCTTTACAATAACATGTATGTCTTTAAGCTAGCTTTCAGTAACACATCTTCTCTTCCACTTCATTTCATTTAAGTGTATAAAACTGCAAATGGTTTTTTTTGCCACCGATTTCACTGGAGCTAAGCTTCTACACTTTCACAATTGATTGTAAATGTTTATGTTTAAATAACCAGACATTCATATATATAATAAATGTATGTGAGAGAAATGTACATGTTTAATATATGCTTCATGCTCACTCAAATCCCTCTAAGATGTCTTGAAACACTCCCAATTAGAAGCCTATCTTTCGTATACATAAAAAGCACCTAAAAGTCTAATTTTAGAAATGCAAGCAGCTCTGCCCATGCATTGTCTCTCTAAATGTACCTTACCCATGACTGTACACTGGACACTGCCTATGAGAAAATCAAAATTATAGAGAGTTGGCAAGAAGCTGACAGACACTCTGAATCCCAGTGGTGTGCTTCTGACCACAGCTGTCAGTGTGCAGGTATAGCACAAGAGCAATTTAAAGTCAAGCCAAGATTTGAATATAACTGAGATGGAAGCTTAGGGATCCTTCAGGAGTTCATGGAATTAACAGCAGCATGAAATACTCTAAGCTTGCCACGCTGCAATGGTCCATATATACAACTGCCATTGATTCATCCTAGAATAATAATGGTTTCATATGAATTTTATATGTTTCTCTCTCAAAACAGTGTCATGCAATAACTGAAAAAGTCAACTCTAACAGCTGAGGTGGAGAAAGCAGCTGACTAAAACGTGGTCAGGACTGTTAATGTTTGTGGCACCTTGCTACAGTGCTAGTGAAGCTACAGTGAAGATTCAATAGGATAAAGTCATGGGAGATGTAAGGAATGCTTGAGAAAAAGAGAATATTCAAAAGAATTCTGTATACTAGTCAAAAAAGGAATATTCCACACATACGAGAAAGATGCAGTATCTTAGCAGAATCTAATATATAACAAAGAGTAAAGAGCAGTATACTGACACAAGCTGCTCTTTTGAGTTAAGGAGTATCAAAATCTAAGCACTTCTACAGTAAAACAAGGACACGTTGACACTCATTTTCATAGAATCAGCTAGGTTAGAGAAGACGTTTGAGATTATCAAGTCCAACCATTATCCCAGGACTGCCAAGGCCACCACTAAACTGTGTCACTGAGGGCCTCACCTACATGGTTTTTGAACACTTCTGGGATGGTGACTACACCACTTCCCTGGGCAGCCTGTTCCAATACCTGAACACCCTCTCTGTGAAGAAATTTTTCCTAATATCCAGTCTAAAGCTCCCCTGGTGTAGCCTGAGGCCGTTACCTCTTGTTCTACCACCTGTTACTTGGGAAAAGAGACCAGCCACCTCCTCTCTCTTTTTGACAGTCTCTCTTTAGGGATAATATCTCACAATCCACCTATAACCCAAATAACTTATAAACAGTGAGCTACGTCCATTAGTATTTCCCTTAAAAAGCAGTTGAAAAATCAAATCTGTCAGCAAATGCTAGCAGGAGAACAAAGCCATCAAAGTGTGTCCATCACTTGCAGTTCCATTATGTAATCCAGTGTACTGACATTGTAAGAACTTCCGAAGATGTTAAAAAAATACAATTTTCAGTGAATGCCTGGTGGTGGCCTGTTGAAAATGAGTTTGTACTCTTAGTCTCTTATATATAGGATTCATTTTCACTCCAAACAAAAGTAGTTCAGTAGTAGAGGCAATCTTTCTTCACTTGCAAATGCCATTTTTCATACTTCTCTCAAGGCTTAGTTCTCGCCTCCTTAAAACAAATGAGCAGAAGTTTCATCTGGATTAATCAGGAAGAGGAAAATTGAATGTGTATTTAAGGACTAATTTTTGAGTCACATGCCCTCTTCTTTTTCTGCCAGAACTTAATCTCTAAAAATGTATTATTGGGAAAAAATGCAAAGACTTCTCGGAAGACTGAAATATCTCAAGAACCTCATCACTAAAAGAGACAGTGTAAGAGAATGTGTAAAGACTTTGCTGTTTTGAGAGATGGTGCAAGCTGCATCTTCTGACATTTTCAAGATTTGGTCATATAAAGTCCTAGCAACCTGATCGGCTATGATCTGATCAGATGTTGGTGACAGCCCTCTTTTGAGGGAGAGGTTAGAAAGGACAGCAAGCTGCTCTCTTCTTAAAAATGTGGCTAGGGGATTACAATGTTATACAGGGACATGGAGAGTAGTGACTTTTCTTCTGATACTCAACTATGAATCAACTTTGAAGCAGACACAAGATGCTGCATCCCTAGTACCTACAGATAAGACGTCAACCCCATAGTCCTATAAACCCTCAGAGAGAATAAACATTCCTCTGGGTCTACATCTAATCCCCTGTGAGGGTAATAGATTAGGCAACTATTTATTTTCTCAGCTTTCTACTTGGAGCTGGGAGATTCATACGCCAAGTTCCTCCTGAGGATACATACACTAAGTCTGAAGATGGCTGTACCTACCCAAAGCCCTATTGGTTCAATGGTTTTGGCATTGCTTAGTCTTGGTTGTTATCTCCTTTCAGTTCCTCCACCACAGGAATCCTCTTGCTACAAATTCATCAGGGACTCTTTCTGTTCCTCCACCCCCATCCCAATCTTTTCTTCCCATTCCTTGTGATGATAAAAACTAGCACAGAGTGATTACCAGTAGGGAACTGGCTCTTTCTTCATGAAGTCAGAAATTATCTTCCTTTGTCCCCCACCCAAGTTCCTTCTCTGACTGCCTGTACTCTGGTTCCTTTGGCTCTACAACTGGGGCTGCAATGGCCTCACTGCACCCTCAGACCCTGGTGCTTCTCCATTTACCAAGATGCTTTCACTAGTCATACTTTAGGCAGTGTTTGAACCTCAGCCAGCTACTAATACATTCAGAAGGCTTCCTACTGTCCACAATGTGCAGGTGGATTGGCCTGCTTCCTTCCTCAAGTGCTAAAAAATCTGTTCCTTCTGCTCCTCTCAGAGAAGGGTTCATCTCCAATTCCTTTGTTGACTGACTTCAGAGATGTCTTGGTTATTGTTGCTCTTCTTTACTGCACATGTGCTCTTCATAAAATATTCTCCAATGAAATTACAAAAGAGGAAGTAGCTCTCTAAAAAAAATAGTAAGTTCCACTTTGCAGTTATGGGATTGCCTTCATTTCCTCTGAACACCATACCCCACGTTTTACAAGAGTAAGTCTTACAAGGCCTGATTACTTTAGTGGAACCAATTGTTTTATATGAGAAAACACTTCTGCTCAGTAATTCCAGATTTTTATACTGGGTAATGATACTGAGACGTTTCACAGAATGAGACAAAGTTCCACGGACAAAATCCATTTCCTTCTTAAGCCCAGTAGATACTGGACAGCCAAAGGATACTTCAGCAAAAATGGCATAAAATAAATTTGACTCTGAAATTTTGCTAGTAGGGGAACACACTTCCCGTTTGACTTCAGGTTCTGAATTCTGCAGAAAAATATCACATATCCATGAACATCATTCCTGCAGAGTCTTTGGAGGGTCCTATGCACAGAACCAAGGAAGCATTTTCCACCTGCAGTTTCCTCCTTTCTTGGGAAGATAGTGACCCCCATGTTCAAGGCAACTGCTTGGGGTACAAGTAATCTGGATTCTGTCCGTGGCTGTATTTCAGCTTTCCTACAACTGTCTTAAGGAAGTTAAGCCTCAGTTTCTCTATCTCTTAAATGGGATTCACAACATTTCCTAAGGATAGTAAAAGTTGAGATTTTAAATCATTATGGAGCCTAAGGAACTTGGTTTATAGTCTAGAGGCCATGGCACAAAATCTAAAAATAAGCCTGCTGGCTGTTGGCTGATATCAAATAACCTGGTCACCTCCAGATGAGAAAGCGTGCCCTGCTCCTTACTTCATACAATCTTCCCAATGCTTTTAGTAGGCCTGCAACAGCATCC